>NW_015161992.1:57313-57520 GCF_001447785.1 Gekko japonicus | reverse complement strand
CGAACGACTTGCAATTCAGATAAGTCTCTCAAAACACTTTAGTTTGAAGAAAAGAAATTAAGTCTTTGTCCTTTAACGTTTTGATGATTACATTTTCCATTTTCAGTGGAGTTGCTGATGTTGCTTTTAAAATGGCATCTCTGGTTTGTCTTCTTGAAAACCTAACCACTATTTCTCCAGGTAGGCTATTTTTTTTAATGTAATTGG
>NW_015161992.1:30023-56921 GCF_001447785.1 Gekko japonicus | reverse complement strand
TGACATCTGTTCCCTCTTCCGGTCTTGGACTCTGACTGCCCAGCTTCGTTTTAAACTTTCTCTGCTGGGCCGCCATCTTTCCCGTTTTGTTTACAGTTTCTACCGCTTCTACGCAACTCGGAAAACTCGCCGAACGACTTGCATTTCAGATAAGTCTCTCAAAACACTTTCGGTTTATATTCCACATTTTCAGTGGAGTTGCTGAAGTCGCTTTTAAAATAGCATCTCTGGTCTGTCTTCTTGAGAATCTGACCACAATTTCTCCAGGCAGGGTATTTTTTTATATATAATTGGAGTATGCCCTATAAGCAGCCTCCATCTCTTTTTTCATGTTGTCTGCTCTTTCTTCCGGTTTTGGGCTCTGACTACCCGCCAGTTTCGCTTTAAACTTTCTTTGCGAGGCCGCCATTTTATATGATTATTTACAATCCCAAACAGCTTCTCGTGGACTTGAAAAATCGTCACCTCGATGTCAGTGCTCAAGTAAGTCTCTCAAAACAAAATCGCTGCTTGTTCCCCCCCCCGACCCCTTCGTTACGCTTATCTGTCCGTTCGCATAAGAGGCGTCCTTCTTTGCGCTCCACTTTTCCCATGGGGAGGGTAGTTCGCATTTAAAATATTCCTTTTATTTTGAACTCATGCTCATTGTCGATCATTTCTCTGACCTCGCTCACAGTAAACAATATTCCGCTCAATCTCCAGGGCTTGTCCCAGTCAAATCGGCTTCTGCCCAAGGGCCACACAGCGGCAGGACCGTCAGGGTGGGGGGAAGCCTCAATTCTCTGGCATTTAGCCGTCAAAGAGGCTGCCCCTCAAAAGCCCTATGGCCTGGAGCCTTTTGCAAAGGCTCAGTGTGAGTGCTACTTGAGGTAGCACCCCTCCATACCGCTGGTGTGCGAGTCGCTCCTCCGAGGTTCCCGGGAGAACGACCGCCATCGCTGATCCACAAACCAGAAGTCACACTGTAAGACTCTTGAGTGGAACCTCGCCCATGGTACTAAATCTATTGTTGCTATCATGAGACCTAGTAGCCTGGCTAATATCATCAAGTTTGTTCTCCTTTTCTGTAGTATGGACACTATTAGAGATCTGATCGATGTCTGCCTTTCTGGAGTTAGGAATACCTTTGCTAACCTGGTATCTATCTGTGCACCCAGATGTTTGAGGGTTTGCGATGGCACTAGCTGACTCTTCTGTGAATTGATAAGAAAGCCGTGTGTCTGTAGGAAGTCAACCACCTGTCCTACATCCCTCTGACACTTCTCCTGGTCCTGAGCTCTGATTAGGATATCATTAGGATATCGTCTAATTAGGGGTACGTGTGTATCCCCTCTCTCCTCAGAGCCGCTATTAATGTGACCAGGACCTTGGTAAACACCCGAGGTGAAGATGAAGTCCAAAAGGCAGAGCCCTGTACTGGTAATGATTCTCTTGAAAGGCAAAACACAGATATTTTCGGTATGATGGATGTATTGGAATGTGTAAATACGCCTCCTTGAGGTCCAAGGAAGCCAAAAAGTCATTCTGGTGTAAGGTCTGAATGATGGATCTTAGAGATTCCATGCGGAACTTTTGCTGAACTAGCCAAACGTTGAGCTCTTTGAGATTCAATATAGTTCTCCATTCTCCCGATTTCTTGGGAACTAGGAAAATGATGGAGTAGACTCCCCGGAAGCACTGGTGTGTTGGAACGGACTCTATTGCACCGATGTCCAACAGATGCTGGACGGCTTCCCTCATATGTGACCGCTTGACTGTGTCACTTGGGACTGATAACTGAACGAAGCGATGTGGTGGCAGCGATGAAAACTGGATCTTGTATCCTACCTCCACAATGTAGAGAACCCATTGATCTTGAGTTGTTCTTCTCCATTGTGGAGCAAAATTTTGAAGTCTTCCATCTATTCTGATGTCATGGTGCTGGCTTCTTTCCATGACCATAGGAGTCTTTCTTTGGTCCCTGAAACTGCTTCCTCTGGAAAAAAAAATTTTGGCCCCCCAAAGGGGAATTTTTTATTTGCATTTCTATAAAAACTACAACAGAAATTGGGAAGGGAAAATTCTACATCTAAAGGAGAAAGTAAAAAGAACCTAACTAAAAACCCAAGTGTGGAGGTTTTACAATGCTTAAAACATAGTTATTACACTTATTCAAATATTTTCAAATATGAAGAGTGCCCGCCAATCATCGCTTCTGTTGACAAAACCAGCTTATCAGACTAGGCAGAAAGTAATTCCAAAGCTAGAACACACATAAATAAACACAGCCCTTAAGAAAAATTGTCATCTCCTTTTACAATTTGCTCCCCCCCCCATAGGCAAAATCTTTAAAACCAATGTTCTCTCAGCAAGAACATTACAACACTTTATCTTTTTCCGTCTTAGGTGTATCTTCTTTTTCCAATTAACTTTTAGCTTTTATAAGTCCAGATCTGTCAATTCATGATATAAACCAAGTTCCTTTTTCCAGGGACATCTTCGCTTCCTTAAACGTCTTAAATCAAAAGAGTCCTTCCTTTTGTTGCATTAAAAAGACGTTCATTGAAGAATCCAACCTTTCTCTTAGCAAACAGATCTTATGAAGATGGGGTAGCGAGCCCTTTATTCCAAAAAACCGCTTTTCAATCTGCTTGCCAATCCAACCGCAAGTAAACTAAACTTTAGAATCTTCTTACCATTCATAAGTCTCTATGATCAAAGTGCACACCAAATACTGTCCCTTTAAAAACATAGCCGCTTTTAGTACAGATCCAGGTCGCTACTCCTCTTTAGCCACCAGAGGGCCCACGATTCACTTTAAGGACAGAGTCTATGGTTAGGTCACATGACCTAGCTTTCCACTGTTCTCCTTCCTGAAGAAAACATTGGTCCCGCCTCCCTCTTCGCCTCTGATCACCATCTTTTGGGGATGTTTACATTAGCTGAGAAAGAATGCCAAAGTCTCTAAGGAATGTTAAAATGCTCATCTTTATTTCAGAAAAACTTTCCGCTACAGTCCATCGCCACAATTTGATCAGTCCCTCCAATCATGCTTTCGCATTCACTTAAAACGTCGGGAGATAGGGCATCCCCTCCCCCCTCTGCTTATAGTAGGGGGACTTCACATCTACGCTTTGGTGTCTCGTTTCAATGAAAACTCACTCATCAGTCCTTGAATCGATCCACCAGGTCCTGAGATGGCCCCTGGGATCACGCCAGGCAGAGAACATCGCTAAACCTCCAAGCGCTTGTCCCGGTGGTCACTTTGAATCCAATACTGGGAATCAGGGCAGAACCTTCGGGGCAGAGAGTAGCCCCCCTGTACCGGCTGACGGCCAGAGGTAGGGCTCTCCAAAGCCCCCTGGCTAGGAGCCCATTGCCTATGGGCTCCATGGGGAAGCGTGCACAATCACGCTCCCTCCTAATCCCTGATTCATGGCACACATCTCTCGGAGGAGCCAAGAGACGCAGCCATCGTTGAAGCACCAAAGACTGGAACGCTTCCTCTGGAATCTTGACTGGGACGGAGGGAAGCATCCCCCTCTAATGTCTCTGTAGTCTCTGCCTCTGTATGGAGGCTTGTACGGGCGAAAGGACTGCATGTACCTTGGTTTGAACTCCTTCTTTTTGACCTCTGTTGTCGAGGGTATCGCTCGTTTCTTCTCCTTCGTCTCTACTAAGACCTTTTCTAAGGGGCCTTCCCCCAAAAGAAGTCTACCAGTGAACTTTTCTGTGGATAGATTTGCTTTAGAAAGTGAGTCCACTTTCCATTGTTTAAGCCAAAGATTTCTTCTCACCACCACGTTAGCCGCCTGGGATCTGGCAGAGAATTGAAGAATATCCTGCGAAGCGTCTGCTGCAAACTGGGCCGCCCGCTTTATCTTGAATAGTAATCTCTTTAGTATAAGCGGGTCAGGCTCCCTACCTTGAAGCAAATTGTCAACCCAGATCACTATTGCCCGTGAGAAATTCGACAGAACCGTGGACGCTCTGATAGCCAAAGCTGCTGCTTCATGAGACCTCTTTAACAGTGTCTCATTCTTTCTATCCACCACATCTTTCAGGACATTGTTCTCATCTTTCGACAGTATGGCTCCTGGGTGTAGTGCCACCACTGGCGCGTCTACTAGGGGTGCTTTCAAGTCTTCCATTATTTTTTCTGGAAGCACATAAAATTTCCTGGCTATAGTTTGTAAGGTAGAACCACTACCTGGCACAGCCTACTCAGACCTGATAACCTCCTCAAAATTTTCAGGAAATGGGCATCCACTCAACTGCGTATTAGGCTTCTTAAAGCCTCTGTTATCCAGGTCAGGAGCCTCTTTGATGGACTTCTGTTCCTCTGACTCTATGCTGTATTTTAGAGTGGAAACCACCTTCTTGAGGAGTCTCTGGAAATATTCTGGTTGGAAAAGTCTGGTAGAGCTTTCCTTAGTGTCAGACTCCTCCCCAGACCATTCACCTTCCTCTCTGTCTGAGTCTATGCCTGTAGAATAATGACTGATGGAGTTCCCTCTCTTTCTGTATCCTGTCTGCTAGGCATCTTCCCTACTCTCAGATCTAGCAGCTGCTTCTTAGTGGGGGGAGATGGAGCCTGACTCTGACCGCCTGTCTTATTACTACTGGATCTCTTCTTTCCTTTCCTTTTTGGCCTTCTTCTCTCAACTGGAGATTCTGAAGACTCAGAGGAAGCAGACCTGCTGAACAAGTTCGAACTGCCTTTCCTTGACCTTCGAGATCCATAAGGGCTTGTACTGGGAGAACGTCTCTTCCTCCCTGTTCTGCCATCCATCTCCCTTTCTCCCCCTGGTTTCCCAACCAACTGTCCTTCTGACCCCATCATCATAGTTTGTGGGAACCAGGCTGCCCAACGTCTCTTCCTCCCTGTTCTGCCATCCATCTCCCTTTCTCCCCCTGGTTTCCCAACCAACTGTCCTTCTGACCCCATCATCATAGTTTGTGGGAACCAGGCTGCCCTTGCAGGCTGTGGAGGCTTATTGGAGCCTTTGGCACAATATTTAGAAACTTTTAAAAACCCCTATGTTGAAAAAGCTAGATCCTATATAAAAGATACTAAGGATCTTATAACTAAATTGGAGGGTAAAGAATTACCTGAGGGTGCTTGGTTTATTAACCATGGATATCACAGCCCTTTATACTAATATACGGTAAGTAGGAAAACCAACATACAACAAATACCATGCACAGATGGGTAGTCCTTGTGCCCCTGATATAGCCAACTTGTTTATGACAGATTTCGAAGAAAAATGGATTCTGGCCCCTTTAAATCCTTTCTATAAAAATATTCTGTATTACAAAAGATTTTTGGATGATGTGCTTGTGATATATTTAAATGACCCTACACAACCTATAGAAGACTTTTTAGTATGGCTTAATGAGCGACATGACCATATAAAATTTGTTGGACAATGGGATAAGAATAGTATTCCCTTTCTGGATACTACCATATGGAGAACTTCTGAGAATAAACTGGCTTTTAAAACCTACTGATTGTAATACCTATCTACATTATGAATCTAATCATCCCAAATGCTTAAAAGCCAATCTACCTTATGGACTGTATCTAAGACTCAAACGTAATTCTTCTGAGAGTTTTGATTTTTTAAAAGACAGCAGGGTGTTGGAACAACAATTAATTGCTAGAGGTTATCCTCGACACACTATCTGGGATTCCAGAGAGAGAGCCTATAAAATGGATAGGAATTTATTGTTAAGGGATAAGATCAGAAGAGAGAGAAGAGGTATCTTTTGCAGTTTGGAATTTTCCCATCTGGCAGGACCTATAAAAGATATTATTCTTCGAAATTGGCATTTAATTTCAGACCTGCCTGGTTGCCAGGATAAACCTATCATCTCTTATAGGAGATCTAAGAATTTAAAGAACATTTTGACAAAAACTGATGCTTTGAAGTTTAGACAGAAAAAGGAATCTTTACCTATAGGACATCATAAATGTGGCAATTGTGCCACCTGCTGTTTATGTCTGGAAATTTCTGAATTTGCACATCCTAGCACAGGGAATGTTAAACTTTATAATTTCACTAACTGTAATACTAGACACTTCAGAAGAGCCCTGCTGGATCAGACCAGTGAGGGTCCATCTAGTCCAGCATCCTGTCTCACACAGAGGCCAACCAGTTCCTCTGGAGGGCCAACAACAGGGCACAGAGGCCAAGGCCTTCCCTTGATGTTGCCTCCTGGCTCTGGGATTATTTTTTTTTTAGGTATATCGTTAAAAGTCAGCAGTATAGGGTTATGATCGGCGTATATATTTGGAAGTATTTCAGAGTCTAATAAATCTTTTAACATTGATGTGGATACACATGCCATGTCTATTCCCGACCAAGAATTGTGTCTTGTCGAGTAAAATGTATAGTTTTTCATATTTATATTCCTGGTTCTCCATGCGTCTAATAGGTTATATTCTTCCACAATTTGAAGGAAGGTTTTGGTAAGTATAGCCCCCGTTCTTGTATTTTTCTGATTCTTCCTATCCATATCTTTATCAAAAATTAATCTCTCCTTATATATAATTGAATAGTGGGTGCCAAAGTTCTAATTCTAAAATGCACTCCCTTAGTGTATGGCTGATGGCACTGCTCCTCAGCATATATCACCACCAATCAGAAGGCAAAGCCCAGGTCCCGCCCACACCACAACTGCTGCGACAACCTGGTCTTTTGCATATGGAAGCTGATTGGACTTCACTCCATTCCACACCTCAAACCCCCCCCCCGCAAGGCAGTTGGAATGTCAGTTGCATATGGAATCTGCTGCATTCTGGTGGTGTGCAGGTCCCAGATTCATGTTTTAAAAGCAGACTGACACTGTTTGCCCAAAGCCAGAGCACTCTCCCAGAGTCTCTTTCTAGATCTCGTTGTATTTATTTCCACAACGGGCCTTATTTCTAGTTAATTATAAGGTTGTACAATATCTTTTGAGATTCTATGGAGATGATATTTGATATTTTTGATATCTCTTATATTGTGAATTGTGATTAAGATGATTAATTATATATGAAGAAATTATTGTAAAAATATTTTTCAAAAAATATAAAATTATTTATATGTTATAACTATCTGTGCACGGTATTTGCTCCATGCATTCCAGTCAGCTGGAGGCTGGCTAAACATAGCTGGGGAAAAAGGTGCGGCTGCCATGCCTGCACTCGCCGCAGCCGTCAGACCTGCCGTGGTGGGAAACGCTGGGATAAATGGCGCCCCATAATACGTTATCCCCGTAAGCCTGGGATCCTGGGGCAATGGTCTCTCTGCGTCGTTCGTTGGGGCCCCAGAACACTCACCGTCCGTTGGTGTGGGGGGGCATTCGGCCATATTCTTAATGGCTTGCCTCACCCCGTCTCCACTGTGGCGGTTTTCCTCCCTTTCTAGCTGTCCGGAGGCTTCCGGAGCCAACCGCGGCATTGATCCAGCCAGGGTCGGGTGTTTCCCCGAGGCCTTGGAGACACCTGCCCGTTCCTATCTCTGGCTCGCTGCTGAAACAGCGTCTCTCAGTTCTTCCCCTCTCCCCGATACCTCTGGCGGGCTTGCCTTGCGGCTCCTTTTTCCCAGAGGTTCCTTCAAACGGGGCTCTCTTTGAGTGCTTTGAGTTCATTTTCTCTGAACTCAGCCCCTCTCACTGTTTTTGACAGCCCTGCCTGAAGCGAGAGGAGGCGTGGCCTAACCAGTCTGGATGCCTTCCCCCAATGAAGGAGAATAGAAATTCTGGGGGGGGGGGGAAATCCTGTGCTAAGCTTATCACACCCTGATACTTATCTGAGTGCCTGCACGAAGGGAAAACCCCTTCTTGATTGTAACCTAGTTAAGGATTCTCACAAGTCCTATTCACACCTGTTTGTGTGAGTTGTGGCTATGTCAAACACCACATGTCACCATAAGAACCAGCCCATCCAATCTTTTAAATTACTACAAAAAAAAAAAAACACATGGAGAGATTGTCTTTGTGTACCTACCACATTGTTTGACTTCCAGCTTAGACAGTGATTTCCTCATCAGGATCATCTCATTCTTCAGCACTGAGAAAGCCTGGAGTTGTTTCCTTTCAGCCACTACTTCCATGTTCCCATGAAGCTCAAGTCTCCAGTGTAAAGGCAAGGGTTTTGCTTTGGAATGCAACTGCTTGTGGTGATGTAGATGGATTTGGTTTCTTCTGACTGAGTTCAATTCAATTCAATTACCTTTATTGGCATTGACATTAAAAAGAGTAATATACAAAAGATAAGGTAAAGAATGAATACCAAAGAGAAAAAAAGTTCTAAGATATTCTAAAATCAATGTAAAATAAGTCTCAGTTGTATATCTCCTGAATACAAGTTTTGTATTACAATACTGTACTATGAATAAAAAGAGCAGCCTGCAAGAACTCTGCCACAGAAACGGTTATATTTTCATCATCGCTTTTTAGCAAATAAAGCAATTTGTGAGAGTCAGGAAGCTCTGTGATACCACCAAGTAGGGTTGATAAAATGTGGTGTCCAATATTGGCATAGTAATGGCACTCCAATAACACCTGAGACACCATTTCAACTGACCCTATGCACAGGGGCATAGTCTATTAACAAAAGGGATACTATTAAACCTCCCAGTTAAGATCACTGAAGGGAGAGCATTGAACCTGGCAAGTGAAAAGGTTCTATGTAACTCTGGAGTCTGAAGTTGGTGAAAACAGCTAGCAGGATGACCCACAGTGGGCACTATCCCATGACTTAGAGGGGAGCATGCCTTATTAGCTGCGTTGTACAGTTCAAATAGCTCTGCCTCAAACAGTCTGTCCCTTATTGTTTGCATTGCCTCCAATTCAGAGAGTAAGAGTAAGGATTCGAAAGGGATATTCAGTGTTTGTAATTTATTTTCAATAATAACCAACCAAGGGGAGTAGTTAGATTCAGTCAAAAGTTGGAAGCAGTAACTAGAGGGATCAGATCTATAATGTAATCAAAGCCAAAACTTAAAGGTCATTAAGCATGCCCTTATAGTCATAAGGTTTTGGCCACATTCTAGGCATAAAGTGTCAACTATGCTGCCATGGGGGTGGGGAGGTTGGTTGTATTCTAATTGCCAGTGCATTCCCTCTGTGCTTCTTTGCTGCTGCAACGATTATCTATAAGTTCTGCAGGTGGTGATGTCGATGTCTGGATTTCTCGGGGACCGTGGGAGAGAGTTTGGTTCCCAGCTTCAGCGCTAAATGGCCGGTGCTCTTTCTCCCGTGCGCGGGAGGGTACCTAATTGGCCCGGGCAGTGAGGGGGTGCACACGAATACCCTATATCCTATTATGCCCCTGGGCAGCTGTCATTCTTAACAGAGCCTATGTTACTGCATCTATAGCTCTTCAATAAAGTATTACCTTCCCTGAAAAGCGTGTACTACGTTGTTGGCTGTGGGTTCTGACATTCTGTTAAGAATCCTTCATTCTCTATCTACGCGCCTCTCTCCCCAACCGAGATAAGCGTTTCTGCAAACGGGAACGAAGCCGGTCTGATGAAACCCCGAACCAAGTTCTTGTCGATTAACTTGCGCAGTTCATCTTTCTCAGCCGGCCACATTGAATAAATGCGCCCCTTGGGTAGTTTCTGACCACGCAAGAGTTCAATACTACAGTCCGAGTGTCTATGAGGTGGGAGCTCATCCGCTTCTTCCTCCTTGAACACCCTGGCCAAGACCCAATACTCGGGTGGGATAGACAGCAGTTCATCCTGAGCTATGCTTAGGTCCCAGGAAATGCACTATAAACACTGGGCATGTTTGTCACTGAAAAGTATTCTTGTAAACTGGACACAACAACTGGATCAGGCCCCTAAAACGAAACAGTCAAATGTTTTGTCCGCATTCCCATCCCGACCTTCTTTTCCTGGTTCTCCATTTTCATAGAATCATAGAGTTGGACGGGATCTCCAGGATCATCTAGTCCAACCCCCTGCACAATGCAGGAAATTCACAAATACCTCTCCCACACACACACACACACACCCAGTGACTGCTGTTCCACACCCAGAAGATGACAAAAAATTTCCAGGATCTCCAGCCAAACTGGCCTGGAGAAAAAATTGCTTCCTGACCCCAAAGTGGCAATCAGCATTCCCCTGGGCATGTAAGAAAGGGCCACAAGAACTAAGCACTGATGCAACCCCACCTGCCCTCCCTCTCACGATCTGCCTAAATTCACAGAACCCACATTGCTGTCAGATGGCCATTTGGCCCTGTTTAAAAACCTCCAAACAAGGAGAACCCACCACTTCCTGAGGAAGCCTGTTCCACTGAGGAACCACTCTGTCAGGAAGTTCACAATGTTAAGAACTGAGGATCAGGTTTAGCAGGAGAGATCGGTCAGTAGTTTGAAACTGCCAGTCTAGCCAAATAGAAAAGGAATATTGCTTCTAGGAAACGGAGAAAATTTCCTACTGAGTTATGTAGTGGGTTCACCTCTGAAAGGATCCCTGGTTTATAAAAAAGAAAACTGTCTTAGACACCTCCAGAGTCAAAAGGAACACTATAATCGCACAGGGAGGGAAATAAGTACAGGAAGAAAGTGTTTGCCTCCAGGAAACTTAAGTTAGTTAAATGAATCTAGATGAAGACACATAGTTGCTGCAAAGAAATCTCTAAGACAAATATCTCACTGTTAAGAACCGAGCATTTATGAAAATAAGCATCAACAATACTCTGTAGTCTGTTAAAAATATTATAACCTGTAAATACAATGAAATTTACCCGAGCTTTCTCATCCCCTGCCTATCCCTAACCCAGCCATGCCTGTTATTTCAGATTGAACTTTACAACATCTCAAGTGCCATTTTCAGTAAAGGGATTAAGATGAAGAAGAGATTGGATTTATACTTGGGAGTCTCAGAGCAGTTTACAATCTCCTTTCCCTTCCTCTCCCCACAACAGACACCCTGTGAGATAGGTGGGGCTGAGAGAGCTCTTTCGAAGACTACTCTTGAGAGAAGAGCTCTGAGAGAACTTGTGACTGACCCAAGGTCACACCAGCAGCTGCATGTGAAGGAGAGGGGAATCAAACCTGGTTCTCCCAGATTAGAGTCTGTGCTCTTAACCACTACAACAAACTGGCTCCTGCGTTTCCACAGCAAGTCTTTTATAAACCACATTCATTTACATGCTACTAAAGGCTGCTCAGTCACAGCAGAAAACTAAACATTTTGGTGGGAAAATCTGCCTCACAGTAAAACAAGCAGCAGGTGTCCGTCATACCCACCATTACCAATCCCCCCCTGCAGGGTGCATGCACCAGGGAATAATAGGTGTTTCCTAGCTCTCACACAGCAGTGTTGAGGATTTAATAGGCTTGCAACCAGTCAGATCCCTGGCAGACCAGCTGAAAGAGTTCTCCAATAAATAAAGCGGGGAAGCCACTGTGGTGAGAGACAGTGACTTGCCCAAAGCTAGCCAGTAAACTTTGTGGCTTATATCCAGTCAGCCCATCAGTCCTCCTTAACCCAGAAGTGTCCGCTTGGGCAGCACTGCTACCCAAACCTGGAGATGCCAGGGCCCGTTCCTCTGATATTCTGTGTGAAGAGCAAGTGATCTACCAATGAGCAATGCCAAGTGGGGATTTGGACACAAGTAGCCCTAGGCTCAAGTCCAGCATATACCCAACCACACTGCATGTGTCCATGTGGTAGCATAATACTTCCCAAATACAAGGATGGCTCTCCATTAATCCTTTTCAGGACAACAATAGGGCTTTACTGCATATTGGTACTTTTTCATCCTCGGGACAAGACCAAACACGAGACAATTTTCTCTGTTCCATGCATCCTTTATTCCATTACAACCACTGTTGCATTCTGCCAACAGATACACAAACCATAATCAATCGCAATCCACCTTTTTACATCAGAGGCATACAGTACATTTAAAACTGTCAGATTTGGGGGGGAGGGAATCTTGCGGCCCCTTAGTGTAACGATTTTTAATATCTTGCATATTCTGTGCGATTCCAGTGTCAGAATAAAATTTTCCTGAACAAACAAAAAAACCCCCAACAGGATCAGTTTCAATTACAGTTTTACATAAATTCATCAAAAACAAATGTGTAATTTTTTTTTAATTATCCTGGAAACCTTATAAAATTTTTGATAGCAAAATAATGCAGGAAATAAAAACTCATTGTAACAAAACGTATTCAATCATATACAAACCAGAATGTATTGGTAACTAGACTGAAATTTAAACTATCAAGAGTTTTATGCATAATGTAAATTCATTTATGTACAATAGTTTTAAAAACCTCTATAAGGACTGCTTTACACAAGGAAATGCCTATTATGGCAGTTATTCAGGCTGCAAATATTATCTGAATAACAGATTTAGTAAATTTACACATTTAATTTTTTATGTATAAAGAATTATAGGATTTAGCCATTTTACTCATTTTTAAAAGAAAATTTAAGTTTGCAAATATTCAGAAAACTGATGTGAGGCTTGTTTCAGAACCAGATCCATTTAGAAAGGAGGCACGTTCCCTAGGAAGTCAGTTGTCATTTACTTGGGAAGGTCAGTAAGATAGTGGGGGAAATCACAAGAAAACATCACCACAAAAAAACCCCTTTCCAGTTACAATAGCACAGCCAAAAACTTTACATGAAGAATGTTCTTCGACTGTAGCCCCAGACTGTTCCCTTTCAAAAGAGTGGGAAGATTTTAAAGAAAAAAGTTACAGGAATTAAATGACTTGAAGCTGGGGGGAGAGAAGAGAAACTATGTGAATTGCACTAGATTTAGTATCCTCCTATTCTAGTAGCTTCCCCTCCACCAATCCAACTCTTCTGGGTAATGAAGGTTAAAAAAAAATATTGGGGATTACAGTAGTGACTGTCAGAATAGCTTTCTGTTATAAAAAAGTCAGACTTGATTGGATTCACCCTCGTGATAGGGCATTTCTTCATAGTATAAAGCTACTACAGCTAATCCAGTTAATGTATGTGCAAAAAACAGGTTAAGTTCTTCCATTCACAGTTAACTGAGGTAAAAAAAAAAACAAGAGAAATGAAAAAGGAAAAAAGAAAGACCAAGTAGGATTCTTCAAGAGTTGGGGAGTTCATGAGATATGAACTGTTTTAGTCGCTCTAGATACTGTGCGTAAAGCTCTATGTCATTGTGGCCAGCTCCTTCAACCCAGAGAGGTTCTACCGCCCGGGGACATCGCTCGTACATTGCCAGGCCATGTGAGAAATCTATTACTTCATCTTCGGTACCATGAATCACCAACACAGGAGAGGTTACTTTAGAAATCTTGTCAATGCTGAGGATGTGAACAAACAACAAAGATGTTAGTTTTGTCATTAAATATACTGGAGGTTTTTCAAAGTATTGGGTAGATCCTGACATATGCACTTGAAATGATCAGCAATAATAAACAAGATTCCTAAACAGGACATTATCCAACTGTCACTGACAACGAACAGCCACAGAACAGGAATTGTTGCATTCTATGATGCCACTCAGGGAAAACAAAAAGATGAGGTGGCACCACATACTTGGCCAGTTCCCTGTGCCATGTGACGTGTCAAAATGGGGACAGAACTGGGATTGGGACGAAACTGAGCCCTTCGGCTGCCAACCCCTACTGTATTCTCAGCCTCTTGTGCAAGTCAGTGCTGGGATCCAGCAGGACAAAGACTGAACAACCTCTCCTGGAAGGTGTTCTATATAGGGATGTACAAAAAAATATATCTTTTCCCCCTTAATTCAGGTCTACTGGACCCAAAAAATAACGGTATTCCTGAATATTCCCAAATACCAATATTGGTTTTGGATTCAGGTAAATATGTGGGAAACCCGAATTTATTTGGTTGCATTATACCCTATGGGAACCATCCCTATAGGGCAGTGATGGCAAACCTTTTAGAGACCGAGTACCCAAACTGCGACCCAAAACCCACTTATTGATTGCAAAGTGCCAACACGGCAATGTAACCTGAATACTGAGGTTTTACTTTAGAAAAAACAACTCATACATTAACTTAAGATGATCCAAACAAAGTAAGGAAAGCAATCCCAAATGCTTTAATTTACTTAAAATTATTTGGCAGAGAATTCGACACTTTAATGATGGTCTGGGCCTGGCTGGGGCGATGGCACGTGTGCCCACAGAGAGGGCTCTGAGTGCCACCTCTGGCACCCGTGCCATAGGTTCACCACCACTGCTATAGGGTATAATGAAGAAGGGATTTAAACTTTAAATGCTTGCTGAGTTCACTCACTGAGTCCTGCTGCTGAACTCAGAAGGCATTTAAGGAGACTGTGGTCTCTTTAAATACCTTCTAGCCGCACCTGAATTCAGGTGTGGTTATTTCGGTAGCCAATAAGGTATTTTTTGAGTATTTATTCAGCTGAATGCAGCTGTATTTGGCTACCGAAATAGCCACACCTGAATTCAGGTGCGGCTAGAAGGCATTAAAAGAGACAGCAGTCTCTTTAAATGCCTTCTGAGTTCAGCAGCAGGACTCAGTGAGTGAACTCAGCAAGGTAGAGGATCTTCGCACTGCCCCAGCCTAAAATAATTATCTTTAGGGATACATTAAGATTGGGCCAATAGTATGGATGGTGGTTAGGTGTCCCTTGTTTCAAGCTGCCCAACTGGAAGTCCTCTTTCAGGTATGTCCGATTACAGAGGCAGTGACCGTGGAAAGGACTTCTCCACAGTGGTGTCATGACTTTGGAACACCTCTCCCACAGCTACTTGGTGTTTATATTGTGACTTAGACTCCAGCTGGGTAAATTTCAGACCAAAGGCATGAGAAAATAATTTTCTCATGACCTTGGTTCAAAATTCTACCTAAAAGCCTGGTTTTGCTCTACCAGACTGTGCACCTAAGTGCTGTTAGACAGGTTACAGATTGTTTTATTTGTAAGTCCCTTTGAACATGAATGTTGAAAAGCAGGATATAAATATTAAAAGGCAAATACAATTTAATGACTGCAGTCCACATCTCACAAAATGTGCCCTATTCCCAATTAGCACAATACTCACACTAACCTATCTATTTATAGGTCTTTTATAGAAAGCCTGGGCAGTCAGTCTGCTGGCAGGGAGCTGTGGGGAAGCCTCTCCACTGTAGCTCTTGCATACTAAGTGCCATTTGTTCCCACTCAGGCATTTCAGTATTTGTAGCTTGCAGAAATATTTTGGAAGGCATTCCATTGCCAGCTCAGCCACTTTGCCTTGTGAGGAGACAAGGCTTGAAAAGCACATGAACCTTACTTGGTATTCCTGGCCACACTGCTCTGCAGCTAGAAAAACCTACAGTGGCTACATGCTGATGGAATCCCAACATCAGCAAGCACAAAAGATTGCCGTGTCACCTGTGGTGAACCATTTTCTCTCCCACAAGGAGAGAAATCTGTGCAGGGACATTTGTGCAAGTATCAAAAAGGGCTCCATTTCCCTGCTTAGAATACAAAGTGAATTTGTGTGATCGGCAAGCAGCAGCAGCTCTGGAGAAAGCAGACGGCATAGAGGCATTAAACTACCTCTGTTCTACTGGTCCCTGCCCAGGTAGCTTTCATCCATGTTTTGATTTAGGCTATTTTAACAACTGGTGCTAACAACTGGTGAATAAATAGGGGGAGGAGCAAGGGACCAAATACACTCAAAAACTTTGTTGTTCAAAGCACTGGTAATTTTCTTCAGAGGGCTGGGGGTGGGAAAATGACTGTGACAGCAGCACTTCATCAGCTTCTATTTTGCTTCCTGCCGGAAACCCCCTTTAAGAATGACTTAGAATTCCTGTAACTAAAGAACATGGATGCTCATTTCAGCAGGTATTTTACAACCAGACAATTCAAATACTGGGGCCAAGAAATCTTTTGCAACTATGTGATGTCACCTCCTAACTTTAAGTGATATTGGAAAATATCCTATACTCTCTAATAATAAAGTATAAGCAAATGAGTTCTCAGTTAATTGGGTTTATTTCGTGAGAAAAAACAGGCATTTTGGAACCAATTACCTCTCATAAAGGAGGAAGCACATGAACAACTATCAGTCCGAAGCTGATTGTGCTCACATTAGTGTTCAAAGAGTCAAAATATTTTAAGCAGAGGTTTCTAAATATCTTGTTGCCCCCTGCCCAGAATTTACCCAACTGCCACTCTCCAACCCTACTCTATCACCACTCCCCCAATCAAAGGGAAAAGAAAAGTAGTTGATCATCCTGGACAGCAATCTCATTATGCTGCATCTGTTTTTAAGTATTAAGTAATGCTACTATCAATAATTTAACAAATAATTTTTTAAAACATGCATTCAAATTCTTTGTGAAATTAGTTCCAGTAAAGAATCTTTCTGCTAGATACATACTACAAGTGGCTTTTGGTATGTTACCAAAGCCCGTTAAGAGATTTTTCCCAGTCTACTCTACTCTACTGTATCAACATTCACACTCTTCATTGCAAACATCAAGAAGTGTTAACATCTAATTTTCTGTGCGGCCCAAATCTACAAGTTTTACGCAAAGAGCAGAAACTAACACTTATCCAATAGCCACCACTTTAAGAATCCCTGCTTGTCACCCACTGGCTCCATGCATACAGCAAGCCGATGATCACTGCGCTTCCAAAGTTGTGGGCAAGACTAAATAGACTGAGAGAGGGAGAATAGGGGCTTCAAAGTAGCAGCAACAGGCTCAGTTGTTGTCTATTTTCCATTTTAATAATCAAATCCGCATAGCTTGCAACTCCTGAGAGTTTTTAGCCAAAGGTGAAGAAACAAGATTCCATTTTGGTGAGGCTTTTTTAAAAAAAAGCTTTTGTAATATTGGATATTATCCAATTATTTCCTCATTATTTTTAAGACAATATTTTTCCTACTGTTTAATGGCTGTAGTCATATATTCGGCAGTATTTTAAAAGGATATCTCTTTTTTTAAAAAACAAAACCATACTACACAGGGAACACTGAAGCTCTTCGATTTATAGAGCTCACCATCATATCCAGACACAACAATATACGAGTTCAGGCCCGTAGCTACAGTGGGGCATCTCGGGGCTGCCCCCCCCGACTTACCGCCCAGGCCTCCCAACTTCCCATCCAGGTGGTTCAATATTTTTTTCCCCATGCCTCAGCTGCGCTGGACCATCACCCTGCCTTGCCCTTCCTGGCCAGCCCCACTCTCCATTCCCATGAAGCCTCTTGCCTCTCTCTCTCTTTTTCTTTTATTTGGTGTGGCGCCAAGCCATCACCCTGCCCTGTCTGAAATAATCCTCACCTCTCTCACTTTCTCTCGTTGCTCTGCTTGCTGGAACCCAGTAGGCTGCAGTGCAGTGTACTCACTGGGGGTTGGGACGGTGGTGGGGGGACGGGGTTGGGGCAGGGAAGGTACCAGCAAAAGTACTGTTTTCATTGGGGGGGCGGGGGAAATAAGAAAATAAGAACGTTTGGGGGGAGCAATCCTAAGTAGGTCTACTCAGAAGTAAGTCCCATTTTATTCATTTTACTCCTGGGAAAATGCTCTTAAGACACGAGTGCCCTCTGACTTATTTAAATGCCCCCAGAAGAAGAAAAAATCCTGGCTACGCCCATGTATGAGTTCAAGCTAAATGGCATATGGAACACCAACACTGCATTTGAAGCTGTCTTATATCACAAACCAGACCACTGGCACATCCAGCTGTCTGCTAATCTTCTCTGATTAGAAGTGGCTTTCCAAGGTCTCACACGCAGAAAGGTTCTTCCAAGCTCCCACTACCTGAAATTCCTTTTATTAGAGGCAGCAGAGACTCGGGACTTTTTGCGTGCAAAGTATGTCCCACTTAGCTACGGACCCTCCCTTTAAAAGTTACCACCATACTTTGGGATTATATTTAAAGGAGGAAGATACCTAAGCAGAGAGAATGATAACAGTGTCACTAGTTGGTTTTTTAGTCCGATCTATGCACACACAAAGCCACCAATGTGGCTTGGGTGAATAAGCATACTCACAGTCTGCTTTAAAAAAAAAAGAGAGAGAGAGATACAGATCTAAATGCACCATAATTCTCTTTGAGCATATTCTACACATACCTGGGGAAAGCATCAAAGCAGTATGTTTTCCTAGTGTCTGGAAAAGCTACCCGTAAGCCAGACATCAACGGCGAATGAAGGATCACAGCTGCACACTCGTAGCGGGATGCCAGGTCCACAGTGGGAACCGTCCCAATACTCTGTCCATATAGAATTATATTCTCAGGACTAACACCATATCTGCAAAATAATGGAGGAAGAAAATAACATTGTTACTTTAAAAAGAAAATCACACTTCAGCAAGAGATGGACACAGAATTTATTCTCTAAAATTGATTGTGGATGTTTACAGTTATCAATGCATTTTGCAAGCAAGAGTTGTCAATTTCACTGATCTTTTAAGTGTTCTGTACTCCAGCTATCTCCCCACAGCTCTGCATAAGAACCCATACAACTTTGCAGCCTGCTTAAACAGGAGTGGAAGACTCTAGTTTTTGCCTTCCAAGTTCCAACATGACCTGCCATTGTGACTTTTGCATCCACTTTAGGACTCGGAGCACCTCATTGCCTCAACTCATTGCCTCAGCATGTTTAACATACAACCACATTCCTAGCAATGCATTTAAAGGTACGCATAAGAGCCCTGACCTGGATTAGCCCAGGCTATCCCAATCTTGTCAGATCTCAGAAACTAAGCAGGGTCAACCCTGGCTAGTATTTGGATGGGAGAACTCCAAGGAATGAATGGAGGCAGATAATGGCAAACATCCACTGGATGTTTCTTTGCCTTGAAAATCCTACTGCGTCACCTAAAGTCAGCTGTGACTTGACAGCAGAAAAAAAAGTCCACCTGCTGTCCATAGCTTTCTGGTCTCTGACAAGTACAGAGGTTACATGTAGCTTGTCGCCATAGTGGCTGGAACCGAAAACCCCTGCATGTTGGCAGAGACAACCTTCTGGACAAAGTTCCAGAAATGCCTTCACCAAAACATCCAGGATTGAGCTCTGTCCCAATCTTCAGCATTTTTTTTCTGATGAGTTCCACTGGAAGTTAGTGCTGCTGTTACTGATTGGGAAAGACAATACAGGAATTAGGAGTGAAAATCCATTTATTTATTGCACAGAGCTCCAGAGATATCGTAACCTCTACCACCACCATATAGGGATTGAGTTCTACTGCTCAGGTTATAAAGTTTGAATCCAGTGGCACCTTTAAGACCAACCAAGTACCCAGAATTAAACTTTGTTGGTCTTAAAGGTGTCACAGGGCTCAAACTTTGTTCTGTTGCTTCAGACCAACACAGCTATCTACCTGAATCTATGCTCAGATTTATATTACATTACTTTTTAATTATTTAGATTTCAAGTCCTTTGGGGACAGCATACCATACGCCACCCTGAACCCATGGGATGAAGCAGGATATAAATCCAATAAAGAGTACATTAACAGAGGGATGGGCAAAGAGGGGAGGCCAAGAAAGCTTAAGAGAAGGTAGAAGAGGCTGCGAGTGAGCCACATGAGCACAAGGTGATGTAAGATATTGGGAACAGTTTGCAGTAAACACAGGTGTATGCAGAGTCAGTACTACTTGATGACTTGCATTAAGAAATGAATTCTGTATTTTTGAAAACAGCCTTTCTGGCATGCAAATACCAGGAACTCTTTGCTACTACACTAGGTAGTTTTGGGCAAGCAACTATTCTTGCTACAGATATCCTGCTTTTAAAATGGAATAGCCAGTCATTTTGGAAGGTTCTGATCATGATACCATTTGTAACACACTGCACTTCATCATATACATATGGGAGCAGAAGGTGCCATCAAGTTGCAGTTGACTTATGGCAACCTCATAGAGTTTTTATGGTGAGAGATGAACAGAGGTGGTTTGTCTGCCTCTGTCTAGCAATCTTTGTCTTTCTTGGTGGTCTCCCATCTAAGTACTGACCAGGGGTGACCCTGCTTAGCTTCTGAGATACGACAAGATCAAGCCAGCCTGGGCCATCCATGTCAGGGTTTGTCATACCCAGTCTTGACTGGACAGGTTGACAGTTAATCAATAATACAGGGGATGGGGTGGGGGAGCAATTGATTTTCCAAGTGTTCTATAACACTGTAAAAGGAAATTTTAAAATACTTTTCCAACAGAAGTATATGAACCACAGAATCATCATCAAGCAGATCATTTCTGTCTTTGCCAGCTTCCAGGTGGTCTGCCTTAGAGAGCATGCTGCAGTTTCAAGGCAAGTTGAAAAGCAGCTCCTAAAAATATCCTCCCATGAATGAAGAGAGGTTTTGTCTCCAAGGACAGCCATGTGACTAAATGGAATGTCCAGGTTTAAGTTTATGGGTACACAACCAAGTTGCTCCTGCAAAGATAATCCCTTTAAGAGAGTCCCAAAAACAACAGGATAGAGCAAAAATTGGAAGGGGAGGGGGAAGACAAGAGGAGGAAAAAACACAACAGAAAGATTCAAAGCTTGAAGTGTAAGCTGGAGTAACCTAATATACATGTTCACAAAAGGTAAGCATGTGCTTTCCTTCACTAAAATAATGCATTTAAACAGACTAGCCAGAGAGGGGGAAATGCTGAGTCCCTGTTACGCTCCAAACAAGAAGTATTAAAACTATACTTCTTTTCTGCCCGTGAACACATTTAAAGATCTCCATTTCCTAGAAGCCACATCTCTGAAGACCCAGACATCTCTCCATGTGCCAAGCATGATCTTTTGGTTGCCACCTTCTGGTGGTTTGCCCACTTGACATCTACCAGAGGCCATTTATTTCCTGTAGTGACTCTCTCACATAGAAAGGGCTCCATGAGGAAATGGGGAGGAGGCATGCCATCTTTAGATGTTTTAGGAGGTGCTGTAAGGCCATTTTAGCAGCAAGGGCTTTTAACAGGAGTTTAGCTGCTGGTATTTTCTTGGGGTAGGGAGGGGAGAACAGGGTTTTACTACTGAATTTTGTATCCCCCCCAAAAATTTTTTAGTAAACATTTGCTACATATAAAAAGTATACATAATAGTAAATCACAAAAATCTGTGAAATTAAGAACGCTCACATTTTGCTGCAAGTTCCATTTTCTGCACAACCCTCAACCATCTATATATCTAATTCTCAAGTCGCCCCCTGGTGTGCGGATACTTAAATCCGCACATCGGGGGGACCTGGGGGGGGAGGGAGAGGTTTATGCACACGTGGGGCGGTCCCCACGTATGCACAAAAATCCTAAATCTGGAAAAAAACATCGGGGGCATGTTTAAATCCCCCTGAAATTCACAGAGCGTCCCCTGCGCATGCGCAGGGAACGCTCTGCGACCGCCGCCGCCGCTTGGAAGGTGAGCGGGGGGTGGAAGGCCAGAGGGGGGAGAACGAGCCGGGGGGGCGGGGGAGGAACCGGCAGGATGGGGGGGACTTTGGAGCTCCGTTCGGAGCTCTGCCTCCCTCCCCACCCACGAGTATCGCGGGCCCACCCGTAGTAACACATCTAATTTGGAATTATCTGTATTTTGTTGGTGGCTTCTTACTTTCATCAGCCAACCATTACTTTGGGGTCTTTTTATTTTATTTCAGCAAACACAAATCTGGCTGTGGTAGAGCTACTGGTTGAAGATTTTTAGACATGTCAACTACACATCTTTATGATAAGATCTGTAGCCTATACAGAATCTGTCTCTTTAATCCAAGTGATATATTTCTACCATTTGTTTCCAGAATATTGTATATTTTTAATATCTGGAATTGGAACTGCCCTGAGCCACAAGGAAATGGTGGGGTATAAAATATTTTAATTAATATATAAATTTTAATCACGGGCTTAACACTTTAGACAGAATAATCACACTTTTCAGATTGAGCTGTCTTTCACAAATCAGCTGACTGTTATTCAGCATAATCAAATGCAAAGAAAGCAAAAAACATACACACATCAATATCCACAAGTACAACCATGCTGAAGAGCCCAACCCTAAAAGTATTCCTGGAAATAAATAGCATTACGTTCAATAGGACTCTGTTTCTTTGTATAAATGTTCCAGCTTCCAGCCATAAACAATGTGTTTTCCACACATCTTCTGAAGCATCTGCAGAAGTATCAGGCACACCCTTTAGATGTGCTTCAGCTTGAAGCCCTCAGCCAATGCTCTTTGTCAAGGAAGTCATTGTGATCATGAGGTCATAGACCTTCAAGACTCTTTGTTGGTCCACATCCAATAGACTGAAAAACACCAATTACTTTTGAGTAAGCCTTTAGTCACATCCTCCTTTTTGGAAAACAATACTTGTGCATCTATGCCCTAATTGGCAACTAGTTTTTACTAGAGGGCAACACTGAAGAGGGGACTGATGAACCAAAGCCCTTTCTCACACCAATAGGAGGGGCTACAGTTCAGTGGTAGAGCATCTGCTTGGCATGCGGAAGGTCCCAGGTTCAATCCCTGGCATCTCCAGTTAAGAATCAGGTAGTAGGAGATGGGAAAGACCTCAACCTGAGATCCTGGTGAGCCGCTGCCAGTCTGAGTAGAAAATATTGACTTTGATGGTTTCTTTATAAGGCATTTTCATGTGTTCCCAATGCTTCTCAGTTGTTAATCCCTACTGTGTGTTTTCAAGTAGCCATGTCACTTGAGCCAACAGAAATAACATGGTAGAAGGTTGCTGGGACTTTTTGCTGGACTCTCCTGGCCCTAGAGATGGCACAAACACAGAGGTCATTAGACAACTAGAACCCCTCCATTGCCATAACATGTCTCCCTTTCATCACTATGCATCAGATGCTTTGGCTTCACTCCATACATCATTAGGAACAATGCAGACAACCACAACCGTCTATGTTTTTTGGAGTTCCTCATGAATCCAAGGAGGAAGTGGACAGACAGAACTATAATTGGTCAGTCAAATCTGTATATCACAAGGAAAATAATGATTCAAAGGCTTCTTGCTTTACTGAAAAGGGAAATGAAACCCACAAAGGCTTATGGCAACTCTCATCCATATATCTCTCCATATAATAATTCTGTTTCGGTCATGGCTTCTCCTGAACATTCCACATGCTCCCAAATCAGTTGGCTCCCTGATCTGTCACTCAGAAGCTGTCCCTATCCACTGGTTGCATTGCCTGAGTCTCGCCTCCAATATTCTAAACAGTTTGCTGTTCCTCTCCCCCCCCATAGCCAGTCGGAACACAGAGGTCATTTGCATATGTGGCCTGATTGGCCTTTGCCTCTAACATTCTAAAAAGTTTGTTGTTGCTGTTGGGTGTCATTGAATGTGTCCTGAGGTAAAATACATATCCCGATCTTCCCTTAAATGGTCACTGGAGTTGCCAATCTCCCTGTGGGGCCTGGAGATCTCTCAGAAATCACCGTGTTCCCCAGCCACAACACATCACTTCCCCTACAGGAAATTTTCCAGCTATTACAATGTCTGCTTTGGGCAGTGGACTCTATGGCATTATACCCTGCTGAAGTCCCTCTGCACCGCAAACCCTGCCCTCCCCAGCCTCTACCCCTCAAATCTAAAGGTCTGGCCCTCCCCTTTGTATTGCCAGCCTCCAGGCAGCACCTGGAAATCTCCAAGATCAGTTCTCCTGGAGAGAATGGCTGCTTTGAGCAGTGGACTCTATGGAATTATACCCTGCTGAGGTCCCTCCGCACTCCAAACCCTGCCCTCCCCAGGCTCTACCCCTCAAATCTACAGGTATTTCCCAACCCAGAGTTGGCAACCCTGCAACTGGCTATGGAACTGCTTTCCAGACCCTTGGCATGCAGAAGACATGGCATAGGAGGAGGTGCTTTTCTACCTTAGCTGCCACTGCATAACCCCAAATCAACATAAGTCAGGGGTGGAGGGAATCATACCTGTTACCATGAGGCTGTCCTCCCATACTACCCACTTGGGGCAGCAAAATGACTTGAGACAGCCCTGTCTTATAGCTAAGCAGAAGGAAATAAACATGACTTCCCTCCCTCTATTTTCCCCTTCCCTCTGCCGCCCCACCAGCCACAGTTGGGACACTCCCCTGGAGCTTCCTTCTAGAGCTCGTTGTATTTCTTCCCACAATGGGCCTTACTCCTAGTACATCTATAACACTGAATGAAGCATACAGGTCAGAATGTCTGAGCAGCCTGAGCAGCTTCATGGGGATGGGTGAGCTGCAGACCATTTATGCCTGTACTGAGTTGGAGCCCTTCTGCTGCTGACCTTGAAAACATGAGACAATGAAGAGGCAGAGTAGCTATACAGACTTCACGATCAAGACTAACCCCAGATGAAGCAGAAGTAGGGGGATTAACAGCGGCACATAGAGGTGTGTGTTCAGCAGAAACTTGGAAGTGTTCCGAGACAGAGGGCAACCACAATCAGACTTGGAACAAAAACTGAAAAAGCCTACTGTGGCAGATCTACTAGGAGCAAAAATTGGTATGACTAAGCAGGCTGCTTCTCTTGCAATGAAAACACAGCATAAATCTGCGGCCTCCATTCTGCAAAGCCAGCAAAGGACCAGAAGCAAGGAAGCTAACTGTTTTCTGCATCAGTACATTGAAATGGAACTTGGCACACTGTTTTTGATCCCTAAGTATTTGCTTAACGACAGTTAGCATAACATACATGTTTACATTAGCTTGCTTATTTAGAAAGTTAACATAGAGCTGAATAGCTGGGTACAACCACAATGGCAGCACTTTCAAAGCATGAAGGAATAAGGGATATGGTTTGAGCAGCTAAAGATTTACTTGTGGTGCCACAAGCAACCTGCTAAGATGAGAGTCCCCCAAGGCACCAGAAACCTGTTTATTTTGCTTCCTGGGGAAACTCTGGCAGAACAGTTGCTGACAATAGAGTTCGGTCTCAGAGAAATAAGTATACCACGACAGGATGTGCCCTGCTCATACCTTCTTCCACTTGATTCTTGCAGAGCTCTATGCAGAACACATAGAGTACCCTTTAAGGCTAGCTGGGTGAGCAGCAGAAATGCCACACAGCAACACTATGAGGGAATGATGAAACAGCAGGTAAGTAAACATTACCAAAACAGAATCAGACCATGGCAGCAATTCAAATGCAAGTTGTTGCAAGCAGCAAACCTCAGGCAGAAGGCATCACAGAGTGGCTACTCTGTCTCAGAGCTCCTGTATGATATGGGGAACAGTGGTCTATTTTATAGAGGTCTTGTCCAGATTAGAGATACAATATGAAGCACTTTAAACAATTAGGAAGAACATTAAATACAAAAACTCTCTCCACATTCCTGTTTTAACCACTTCACTTTCTCCTAAACGCAGCCCAATGTTTTGCGGCGTGCACATTTTAACTACCAAGTCACACCATGCTACTCTTGTAATGCAAGTAACAAAACTGGGTTCACAGTTATTTAAACCACAAAAGAACAAACTCACTGCGGTGAGTAAAACCTTAATGTATTCTGCCAAAAGTTGTACATATATTCAATACATACATTACATTAACAATTCTAATTTCCCAGATTTTCACCATATATTTGAGGATCTTGTAACTATATAACTTATTTTCTAACTGAAATCCTCAACAGCAGTAAATTGAACATTATATTATGGGCTATTTTAACAATCCTGTATTCTTAGCAGGATATTTTTAGCAGGTGAAGGGTGTGTTCCATTCAGAAGGAAGCTCTCTAACAGTTTTGCCTGTGAAGTTCTTTTAAAAATATTGGTAGTAAAATCACAGCGATTCTTGAAAAAGAGGAAACTGAAACAGGAGGACATCTGCGACTATTTGTTGGGGTGCTAAATTCTTTATGAATAGATATTGATTGCTATACAGCTGAGGCACATTGATGCGTTACTTCTCAGAATTTATTGCCAACCACAACCCTATATTATTATCCTTCCAAGAACCACATAAAACAACAAGATGGAGACTGAATACTGGTTTACTAAGAGACAAAAAGTTTGTAGAAAATACCATCTTTGAAATTCAAGAATTTTTCAAGAGGAATAAGACAGTAGATACACCAATAAATATCATATGGGATGCGTTTAAGGATTTTTTTTAGAGGAATATTTATTAATCAAGAGGCCTGGAAAAAGAAACAGAAGAGAGAGAAATTTAAAAAACTGGTAGGAAAACTAAAAATAGAAGACGACAAAATGAAAGAGAAGGCAGAGGTGGATGGGATTAAATTTAGGATAAAAATGATTCAACACCAAATAAATACATTGTTAATGCAAGAAATAGCCAACAGGATAGAGTATACTAAACTGTATTATTTCGAAAATGCGAACAAACTTATATGTTGGCTGGCATATAAGCTTAGAAAGGAAAAAGAGAAAAGGACAATTCAGGCTCTAAAAAATGAAAATCAAGAAACAAAGTATAGAACTCAGGATTTGAAAATCATTGTAGAAAACTTCTACAAAAACTTATATAAACAAATTCCACCAAATTACCAAAAAAATCAAGATTTTCTATTGAAACATAATAAAAAGAAATTTACTACTGATCAGAAAAAAATATTAAACGACCCAACCATCCCCTGCGAAATTGTAAAAGCACTTAAAAAACCAAAGGGAAAAAAATCCTCAGGTCCTGATGACATTCCAGCCAAAGTATATCAAAAATTTGGTGACGAAATTCTTCTCCCATTTAAAGAATTACACCACAAGATTACAGAGACAGGAAATTTACCAACCACATGGAATGATGCCTTGATCACATTAATACATAAAGCCAATACTGAGGAAAAGGAAATACAAAATTATTGACCCATCTCGCTTTCAAATGTTGACTACAAGATCTTTGCAACCATTATTGCCACTCGTTTCAAAAAGATATTGCTTCAAGTTATACATCGAGACCAAGCCAGCTTTCTCCCAAAGAGGCAGATAAAGAATAACATAAGGACAATACTAAATATCTTAGAATATTATGAACAACA
>NW_015161992.1:2649-28178 GCF_001447785.1 Gekko japonicus | reverse complement strand
GGGGGGTGCATACGAATACCCTATATCCTATTATGCCCATGGGGCAGCCGCCATTCTTAACAGTGCTTATGTTACTGCATCTATAGCTCTGCAATAAAAGTATTACCGTTCGTGTACTTCGTTGTTGGCTGTGGGTTTTGACACTATTAAAATGTGGGGGGGTGCATACGAATACCCTATATCCTATTATGCCCATGGGGCAGCCGCCATTCTTAACAGTGCTTATGTTACTGCATCTATAGCTCTGCAATAAAAGTATTACCGTTCGTGTACTTCGTTGTTGGCTGTGGGTTTTGACACTATTAAAATGAATATTCTCCCACGTTTTCTATTTCTGGCACAGAACATACCAATCTTGAAAAATAATAACTTCTTTATATAATAATTTCTTTGGATAAGATAGTATGAAAATTTATTTGGCAATCCAAAAAACCTCGTATTAAATGGAAGCTTCTTAAAGACAAAAAAGAGAGAGGTGGTCTTGGCCTACCAAATTGGTCTCTATATTATCAGGCATCAGCTTTGGGATGGATTAGGGATTGGTTAATGTTGGAAGATAAAAGATTGCTACAACTAGAGAGTCATGATCTATATATGGGCTGGCATGCCTATATATGGTATGACAAAGATAAAATGCATTCAAATTTTCATAATCATGCAATCAGAGGGGTATTAATAAAGATATCTGGAGGAAAATAAAAGAAAGGTTTTATCCTAAAATACCCATCTGGGTATCACCTCTCGAGGCCTTTGTAAAACCGACTTTGATGTCTGAAAATAAAAGGGCAACCTATGAAATGTTATTGAATGAGAACGACGAGTTAAAATCAATTGAGGCACTACGAGCAATGAATATAAACCTTACATGGTGGGAGATTTCACAACTGCAATCAAAATTGACTAAAACTGAGTTTTTATCGTTCAAAAACAGATTTACATAAAATATGGCTATCAACCTCTGATAAGCTGATTCAAAAGTTGTATAATTTTTTACTACATGATGGAATGCAAAATGAAATCGTTAACTCTTCAATGGTTGTATGGATACAGGATAAAGGATATAGGCTGAACATAGATGACTGGTCAAAAATCTGGAAAGCAGTTAAATTACTAAGATCAATGTCGTATAAAGAAAATATATTTAAAATGTTTTATAGGTGGCACTGATCACCGGATAGAATGGCCAAATGTTATAAGGAGGTATCAAGAAACTGTTGGAGGTGCAAAAATAACATAGGTACATTCTTCTACATGTGGTGGTGGTGGTGCGAGAAGATTTATAAATTTTGGGAAGATATTAAACAGCTAATATTAGAGATTATGGATATAGATTTACATCTGTTACCAGAAATTTATTTGCTAAATATAATACCAGAAGGGTTTGGGCGTAATGATACATGTATTTTGTCATATATCCTTACCGCAGCCAGAATTCTTGTTGCTAAATGTTGGAAGGCAGAGAAATTACCCACTAGAGAAGAGTTGGTTACTAAAATATCTGAACTTGCAGAAATGGATTAATTGAATATGATACTTTCAGGAAAAGATGGAAAAGCTTTTCAAAAAAGATGGTATACAGTTAACAAATGGTTTGGAAAGAATGTTTAATGTAAACTCCAAAAAATTAGTTATGTGTTGTATTTTTGTTTTTGCTTTTGTAACATAGGTAAAGGTAAAGGTTCCCTTGCTCGAAAGCCAGTCGAATCCGACTCTAGGGTTGCGGTGCTCATCTCCGTTTCAAAGCCGAAGAGCCAGCGCTGTCCGAAGACGTTTCCGTGGTCATGTGGCCGGCATGACTAAACACCAAGGCGCACGGAACGCTGTTACCTTCCCACCGAAGTGGTACCTATTTATCTACTTGCAATTTCTTGCTTTCGAACTGCTAGGTTGGCAGGAGCTGGAACTGAGACGGGAGCTCACTCCGTCATGCAGCACACCCGGGTCTCGAACTGCTGAACTACTGACCTTCCACAGCCTGCGGTTCAGTGTCTTAACCACTTGAGCCACCACAGCTCCTTTGTAACATAAAAACCTACAAATAAATTCAATTAAAAAAAGAATTTATTGTTACTGAGAATTCATTCTCAAGAAGACTGTACAATTTAATACAGAGTAACCACAGTGTATTAGAATACTGGATTGTAAAGATAGCCCATGTATAGAATGTTCAATTTATTACTGTTGAGGATTTCAGTTAGAAAATAAGTTATAGAGTTGCAAGATCCTCAAATATATGGTGGAAATCTTGGAAATTAGAATTGTTAATGTATGTATTGAATATCGGTACTTTTGTAATGGAACAGCTTCATTCACTGTTCAACAGCACAGTGAGGAGATAAACACCATTTGTTTGGTATACTGTTGGCTTCACTTAGGAAACCACAAAGCATGCAGTAAAGTTACTTTCACTGGCTTAGCTGCATTTAATTAAGCCACTCTGCTGCAAAGGCATGTTAAGAGATCGAAAAGTTATTTATTACAAACAAGCAGTGTTTGCAGGCCACTGAGGACTCCACAAACCAACAAATTATTAATTCACTGGAGCTGAACTGCACGCCATTATACTTTTTAAAAAAATGGACTGGCAGACAAAATCCATGTAAAGAAGCAAATTTCTGGGGAATACGCCCCCAACAGATATCAACCACAGAAAAATCTTCTTCCCTGTCCTCCAGGGAACAGAGTCCCCATGTTTTCAAAAATGGGAAGGTGTTTCTCAAAACAGATTTGTCCATTTTGCCCATCAGGGCTATGCTTTGTTACACATATTCAGACTTGTAAGCAGAAAGTCCTCCACAGAAAGCAACCAGGCAACTGAGCAAACAATTGTTGGTGGGTCATTTTTGTAAACTGCAATAAACCTGTATTTTTTTCCCTTCCTTCAGATTGCTCATGTGGTAAAATGATACAATGGTATATACAGACAAGCTAGCCAAAATTTGTAAGCTTGTATCTTACAGACCTGTTTGCATTGTGGGGTTTCTCCTTCATTTGCTTGGTTGTGTTCCTTATTTCCATCACTACAAAGGATACTTTAAAACCAACACTGGCAAAGGGAGAGACAGGACTTTGCTCCAAGGAATTTGCAATTTCCTGAGACTTTACTGACTTCTCAATCTACAATTTTGCCAGTTTTGTCTTACCCCTCTCTAAAGAATCCCCATTTAGTCCTCACAACCCTGTGAAAAAGATTAGATTGGGAGCCAGTGATAATGCCCACAGTTAAGCATCTTAAAATTAAAATTCAGCAAAAAATGCACATCACTGTGCTGCAGTCTGGATGGACTACATAATATGCTTCCAAGAAACACATAGCATCCTAGCACACACAATAAGACCATTACTGCTGATCCACCAGTGCCAATAACCAGATAAACTGATCATGGATAAATTCCCTTAAATACTGGGAAGTATGTCACATCTACTGTAGCTGACTGCAGCTGCTGTGCTCTCTCATTTCTCCTCAACCCTTCCTCCAAGGAGCTCACCGCAGCAAACATCATTCTCTGTGTCTCCATTTCATCCTGATAACAACCCCTGTAAGGTTCAGAGGACAGACTCAGTAGCTCACGACTGAGCCATGAAGCCTGAATGGAGGCCTGAATCTGGGGCTTACCACTCTTAGCCTGGTGCTCTAACCAGTGCATCACACTGGCTTCCTTGTAGCAGCACTTTAACTCACAGACACAATGCCCCTGTACAGTGCAGGCGCTGTCTCCTGCAATGTTCTGTTGCAAATGCTCAATACCAATTACCACAAGCTCCCTGCTGGCCACTGCACAAATGTACAAACGTATACAAAATCTGTCTGGTTAACAGAACTCTGTCCAAAGACTACAGCTCCCTTTGCTATTTATGTGGACTTACAGTCTAATTGTTCCTATGGCTCAGAGCTAGTAACTTCTGCATCCCTGCCAAATTATTCCATAATATGGAAATATAAGTTGATAACTTATATAGAACTTCTGTACGCTATATACAGAACTTACACTGGCTAAGTTATCAGGATATCATAAACAGATGCTAGAAGACCTGAACAACTTGGATGCCAAGCCAAATGTAGACACATGATTGTGGCTGCTCGGCACTTAGTATTCCACCTATTTTTGCAGTTCTCAGAAGCACCAAAACAAGGGAATTTGGCCAGATTCAGTTTACTGCCAAACATCGGGGTGGCAGTGGCAAGTTAATGCCTCTGTTTGACTTTTCTACACAGACTCTCTCCTTGCCAATCACTATAAGCTTTTATACTCACAAACTGCACTTGATCATAGCCATTGCTGAAGTTGCTGTCATACCCAATTCCAAGACCACCTGTTCATTTTTATGTGACTGATAGCCATCTGTAACAGGCAAAGTTATTTACAGCATTTCCTACTGAAATGCACTGAGCTCCATAGAGCTCTGTTTAAGCTGTCCTCAAAAAACACAGCACTGTCAAGTTGACTTGGCTGTGATCTGGAATTATGATCCTAGGGGTATTTAGGCATTTGAAACCGGATGCAGAGATCACCAAGTCATCCACTCCAGCAAACTGCTGGGCCAGTTGCCTAGATACGAGCTTCCCAATATCTGAGGAACAAGACTAGCCAGTCAACAAGCACATGGATCTCTTGCACCTTAAAGAGCTGTAGTAATGATAAAGGCTACAGATTTCTAGCTGAATGCAGTATATGAAGTGCTGTTCTTTTGAGAACCATAACTCACATTTCAAAGCATAGGGCTGTACCACAAATATGTTATATACCACAAATTCTACAGACCAAAGACCTGAAACTATTCTTCAAAACAACAAGCCTCCTTGGAGCAGGAGGTGTTTCAGAAGAGCACAGGAGGCATCATTTTTGTTTTTACCTAAAGGGTGCCATTCTATCATAGCAGGATGCTTGGTATGATGGACCCCTGCTTCTTCTTCACTGTGAGGCAGACTTTCCCGACAAAATACTATTTCCCACTGACTAAGCAGCCTCTTAGTGGGGTATTTGAATTATAGAATTAGAACTTTCTGCTTGTCCCACCCTGTGATAGAGAATTTATTTGGAGACTTCCGGTTTCGGCGACTCACAGGCGGGGATGCTCCATCACAGCTCTGATGTGAGCGCCCCGCAAACGTGCCGATGGGGGGGGGTCCAAGTTGATCTTGGGACCCCCCCATACCACTTGTAGGGGGGTCTCAGCCTAGGGCGCGAGAGGTGCCTCTCCCAAGGCGGAAGCCAAAGGATTGAGGCACCTTTTGCCCTGATAGGCCCCTGCAGCACGGAGCCAGTATGGCACCAAGAGGCATACACTGGACAGAGCGTACAAGGATCCCGAGAAACAATCCTCTCTACATGCCAAGCGAATGCAAGTACAAACGTGAGTGAAGCCATGATCTAGCAAACAATCAATAAATCGTTACTAGTAAAGCCGCCCCAAAGCCCCAAACAAGCGGAAGGGGGAGGGGAATGCCCCATCCCCAAATGACCGAGTTTAAAGCGGAAGGCTGAAAGGGCGGCTCGAAGGAAGCGGATTATGATTAAGTGTGTGCTGGACCAGCAAGAAAGCGATAAATTCCAGACTTATGGAGAACTTTTAAACTTTCCTCTTGTATAAACAATGACAATGACTTATGGAGAACTTTTAAACTTTCCTCTTGTATAAACAATGACACAGCAAGCAGAAAAAATGCCATCGAAAGCGAAACTTATAATATGAACTGCCAGCACAGCATCGCCGGCTACCAGACCAGAAGTAACCACAGACTTTCCCAAACTGACTGCTGTCGCTTTGCACCCTCTACTGGACCAGATGACCAACCTTAATGTCAAGCTGGATACATTGCAGAAGGAACTCAAAGAAATTTCAGCGAGTAAGAAATAAAGCGGATGTTCCCGAAGCAACAACAGAAAGTGGAAGATGGACCTGAGAAAGTGGAGGAGAATAAAGACATATGAAGAAGAAGAGAAAGATGGAGAAGGCTGTGATACCATCTCAGAGAGTCTGGCAAAACTCTTTGATTCGGAAGCAGAATTAGGGGCTGTTGCCCCTAAACCATTTAAAAACTAATTTGGACTTTGTTAAGAGGAAAGGAAATTGCAAAACAGATTAACGCTGATAGCCTGTTGTTTATTTTAAGGCACAATTTTAATTTTATGATATTTACACCTTAAAGAGATTATGATTGCTTGCTTGACATTTCTGCATTAGTAATCTTCATGTTCTACTACCAAGATAACAGAGACGTATCAATAACTTTATATTTCTGTATAATGGATCCTTGTTACTCTATATTTTAGGTTGTTCCATTACCCTGACCCTGCAGATTTGTAGACTAGAAAGTTAAAAATTTTGAAAGACAAAAAAAAAAAGAAGAGAATCTTTGGAAATGGCACTTAACATGAAGTAAAGTAAAGTTTATTTCTCAGCCAGACATAATTGCTGGTCCAGAATTGATATGATCTGGGCACCTACTAATTGGATTCTGGAAATAGCAGAGATAGAAATACTACCACAAACCTTTGCAGATCATAGCCCGATGTTTCTGGTATTAAAAGATAGATTTAGAAAAAACTAGATGGAGATTAAACACAGGACTAAGAGATCGAGAGTTTGTGAAACAGACAAAAGAAGAAATTAAGGAATTTTTTAAAAGAAACAACCAAGGGGAAATAGCGATAGATATAATATGGGAAACATTTAAGGCCTACATAAGGGGTTGGTTCATTAATCAGGACTCGTGGAGGAAAAAGAAACAGAAAGAAACATATGAACAATTATGTATACCAATTAAAAAGGAAGAAAACAACCTTAAAACAAAAGAAACGGTGGATGGAAGAAATAGGTTAAGATTATTACACTATGAAATGAATCTAATATTAACACAAGAAATTGCAAAAAGCATTGAATATATGAAATTCTATTACTTTGACAACGCAAACAAACCATCAAGATGGTTGGCGTACAGATTAAGAAAAGAAAGAGAAAAGCGTAATATCTTAGCTCTAAAAGATGAAAAGGGAGAAACACAATATGGTATGCAGGAAATGAAGTTAATTATAGAAAAATTTTATAAGAAACTGTATAATCAGGGGACACAGAATATTAACCATATGAAGGAATATATGATGGAAAAAGAAAGATATAAATTTGAAGAAAAATTTAAAGGTATATTAAATGAGACAATTACGATGTGTGAAACAGTTGAAGCCATTAAAAAACAAAAAAACTGATGGGATACCGGTAGAGGTATATCAAATTTTTGAGGACCAAATTAGCTTACCTTATAAAGAGCTACTGCAAAGCATTAGGTTAGGAGGGAAAGTACCGGACTCCTGGTGTCAAGCGGTAATTACGTTAATTCACAAAACAAATACCGACAGTAAGGATATTAAAAATTATAGGCTGATTTCACTCCTAAACACGGATATAAAATCTATGCTAATATATTGGCGACAAGGCTGAAAACAGTATTATCGCAAATTATACACCAGGACCAGGTGGGATTTCTACCTAAAAGACAGATCAAAAATAATGTACAAACAGTTATAAATGTAATAGAACACTATGAAATGCACCCGGAGAAAAACATGGCGTAAATGTTTATGGATGCCGAAAAGGCATTTGACAATATATCTTGGGAATTTATACTCCAGAAATTAAAGTTTTGGGAATGTGGGGTGTATTTTGAAACAATGATAAAGGCTATATACAGTAAACAGTTTGCTAGGGTGATTATAAATGGGGAGATGACCTCGGATATCGAAATCCAGAAAGGAACAAGACAAGGGTGCCCACTGTCTCCATAATTATTTATTTTTGCCCTAGAAACTTTAAACGATATAGTAAGAAAAGATCCGCTAATACAAGGTCTTAAAGTGCAAGGAGAAGTATTCAAATTATTAGCATACGCTGACAATATTGTGTTTATATTGTGCACCTACTGGAAAGAGTCAAAAAATTTGGAGAGGTAGCTGGGTTGAAGATCAATCAAGGGAAAACAAAAATAATAACCAAAAATTGTACAGCTAATATGATAAAGCAAATCCAACAGCTAACGGAAATAGAAATAGTTTTAAAAAATTAGGAATAATAATTTCGAACAAAAATACCAAACTTATTAATGATAATTACCATAATTATTGGAAGAAATCAGAAGGGATTTACAGAGTTGGAAAAATTTACAGATATCACTGATGGGTAGAATAGCGTCAATTAAAATGAACATACTACCCAAATTTCTATTTTTAGCGCAAAATATTCCGATCTTAAGAAATTCGCAATTTTTTCTTGACTTAGACAAAATCATTAAAAAAATTATCTGGCACTCAAAAAGAGCGAGAATCAAGTTGAAGACTCTACAGTAAGGAAAAAGGAGGGTTTGGGCTTCCGGATTGGAAATTATATTATCAAGCAGCGGCCCTGAGCTGGATTAAGGACTGGACTGGCTTTAACAATATTAGAAATTTGAAATTAGAAGGCCATGATCTAAAAATGGGATGGCATGCCTACCTGTGGTACGGCAAAGATAGAGTACATTATAATTTTAGACATCATATCTTAAGAGAAGCACTGATGTGGGTATGGAATGGAATGAGAGAAAGACATTATGCAAGGACACCAAGTGTCAGCAAGCTGCCAAATGTTTATTCTTGTCTGTATAATTCTCTATACGCTCTCCCCCCCATACATGCACTCAGGTCGTCATGCGCACATTTGCCCTTTGTCTGTAATTAGTAGAGCCTGTGTGAATTGCATGATTATTGATAATAAAGTAGCAGTTGCTTTCCCAAGGTTTGGGTGCGCTAGAAAACCTGTGGGCGCGCACGGGAACCATATTTATTGGCTGTAATGATTATGAACATGCTTTAACCTTTCCAGCTCTCTGTGTAATCGTTATTCCGAACAGTGACTCTGTTCGAGTACTTCATGGCTTCAATAAAGTAAAACCTTCTTGCAAGTGTGTACTACGTTGATTGCGGTGGGGACCTGACATACTGTTCGGAATCCCATTCCTTCCTATCTCAGCGCATCTATCGATCTCGATATGAACGACGGAGAGGGGAATGCTATCCCTGATGGGACTGAACCCGACAAGGAGGAGAACCACAGAGTTGGCACCAGTGACCTGCATGCCGCCGGTATACACGCCTGCGGGGGGGGGGGCATCTCAAAGAAGACTACAGCTACCTTGTTCCTGACTCCGAAGGGTTCAACGTATCTGCCAAGGCATGAGGGCCGAGCTAGCTGGAGCCAGTTCGATGCAGAGGCCGTGCGGGAATCGTACTCGCATTTGGGAGCGAACCTGAGAGACAGCCTGTATGACAGAGGCATGGCAGGGCCGGGGATGGCGGCCCAGGGAGCTCAAGCCGAGCCGTCCCTGCCCTCATGGGTGACTGACGAGGTGTTGGAAGCTCTACCGGATCTACTTATGCATACATTCGAAGAGATGTGGGAGTGCAGACAACCGGAAGATGGAGCGGGGGGGAGGCCAGCAACCCCCTGATCGGAGGGACCAAGCTCATCCGAGATTACCTGCTCAACCAGGAGTTCCAGCGCAGCCGGGGGGCCCAGGTCCACAGATCCCCGCCCCGGTGCCGAGGCCAGCAAGCCCGAGACCGCAGGTAACCCCTCGCCCGAAAGATCTGATTGAGGCGACGTTCGACAGAAATCCTGATGATCTGCCCTACTTTGTGGTGCGAGTGCAAAAGTTTCTTGACAGATCTGGGCACCTGTTTCTGGATGACAGCAGCTGAATCGATGTCATTGCGGCTCGACTGTGAGGGGCGGCGGCGACTTGGTACATAGGGCTGCACAACACCCGTGGCCCCAAACTCAGAGATATGTATGCATTTATATGGGCGCTGCGGACCCAATTTGAAGACCTGAATGCTGGTTCGAGGGCCCGAGCGTATCTACGTACTCTGAAGCAGGGGCGGAAGACAGTGCGGGAGTACTCGGCCGAGTTTAAACTCCATGCGTCTAAGCTGATGAACTGGCCAGACAACGTACTGGCTGAGATGTACCGTGTTGGGCTGAACCAGGAGATCCGAGAGACAGACTTACGGTCAGTAGACCCCATCTCCCTGGCAGTCTGGATACAAGTGGCAGAGAGTGCGGAGAATCACTTGCAAACGTTGCGCTTAGATATAGCTGCAGCCGGTGGCAGAGCTCCCCCACAGACCCCGAAGGCTAAGCCCTCTCAACCACCCGATGCTACACGAGAGCTGAGAATGCGCCAAGGTTTGTGCCTGAAATGCGGGGGAAAGGGCCACTTTGCCACAGACTGTGGCCAAAAGCCTCAACGGGAGAAACCAGAAGCCAGCAGGCTCCGGCGCTGGGAAAACCAATGTTCGCCAAGGCTCTGCAAGCGTCCCCAGAGGAAGATGAAGGAGACTCAAGCGAGCCGGAACAGGAGCTGGCGGGAAATGAGCAGGTCCTGCCGTAGAAGGCGCGCAACGGCAGGACCCTCCAATGGAGGTGCCAAAAGTGGTGAGTGAAACCCCCTCCCTATTTTTCATGACTGTTTCCTTAATGAACCCAATCCTTGGGACTCATGTGCGACTAAAAGCACTTATTGACTCTGGGTGCGGGAGAGACTTGATCAGCCTGTCGGTCGTGGCGGGGCTAGAAGCAGGGGTTAAGCGATTGAAAGACCCGTTAATATTCACTCAGATAGATGGGTCCCCTATGAAAGACCCGTGCTTATACGAGACGATGACCCTGAGGATGGGAGCGGGGGAACACTGGGAGCATCGATCTTTCATAGTCACTCCAACCGCAGGGTTCTCCCTGGTACTGGGGGCTCCCTGGCTATATGGGCATGACCCTTACATTCTATGGGAGGAGGAGAAGGTGGACTTTATGTCACCCAAATGTAAAACCCACAGATGGGATCCCGGGTGGGGAGTGAACCCCGCGACTGACTCCCCGTTTGCCTTACTCACCCGGGAAGAAGTGTCATCGCTTCCGCAAGAATATAGGGACTTGGCCCCAGTCTTTGGGGAAGAGGAGGCAGATGAACTACCCCCCATAGACATTCTGACTGCAGCATAGAGTTGGTTCCGGGGGCTAAACTACCTAAGGGGAAGATTTATGCCGAGAAAGATGAACTGAGAAAGTTCATCGACAAGAATTGGGCGAGGGGTTTTATTAGACCAGCCTCGTCCCCCTTTGCGGCTCTGGTTCTGTTCCGCAAGAAAAAGGATGGTGGGCTGAGACTCTGCACGGATTACCGGGGTTTAAATGCAGTGTCCGCCACGAATGCTTACCCAATGCCCCTGATTAAAGACTTGCTGGCAAAGGGAAAAATCTTTTCAAAGCTTGATTTGCGGGACGCTTATTTTCGAGTGCGCATAAAAGAAGGTGATGAAGCGAAAACCACCTTCAACACGCTATTGGGGCAGTTTGAGTACCTGGTGATGCCCTTTGGGCTTCAAGGGGCCCCGGGGGTCTTCATGAACTTAATCAACGAAGTCCTTCACAACCATTTGTTTAAGGGGGTGCTTGTTTACTCCCCCGACCTCCCCTCCCACGTGAAATTGGTGAGAGAGGTCCTAAGTACGTTGCACAAGCACAAACTGTTCGCAAAACTTTCCAAGTGCGAGTTCCACAAGACACACATTGACTTTTTAGGCTACCGCATCTCCGCAGCTGGTCTCGAGATGGACCCCGGGAAGGTGCGGGATGTACTAGGGTGGGAGGCACCACGGACTCGGAGGCAATTACAATCCTTTTGAGGATTCGCCAATTTTTACCGCTCATTTTTGCAGAACTTTGCACAAATTAGCCTTCCCCTCACTGACTTATTGAAAACGAAAGGGAAGGGACCGGAAGCCACAAAGCCCAGCGTGCAGCTTGCCTGGTCAAACGAGTGCCAGGAAGCGTTCATGCGCTTAAAAACCCTATTCACTTCAGAACCTGTCTTAGCCCACCCCGATGAGACGAAAAAATTCATTGTGCAGACTGATGCCTCGGATGTGGCAATGGGGGAGGGATCCTACAGGAAGGGGAGGATGGGCTGCTTCACCCCCTGGCTTATGTTTCAAAAAAGTTCACTGACTTTGAAAGACATTGGTCCGTATGGGAGAAGGAGGCGGGGGCTATAAAATTGGCACTTTCAACCTAGCGGCATTGGTTGGAGGGGCTGATGGTACCTTTTGAGATCTGGACTGATCACAAAAATCTTGAAACGCTAAAAACGCCCCGGAACCTGAACGCCAAGCAATTGAGGTGGGCTGATTTTTTCTCCAAGTTCCAATTCACTCTTCACCATTTTCCCGGGTTGGCTAACTTGCTGGCAGACAGTCTGTCACACCTCCCTCAACATGCCAGTCAACGTGACGTCATCTTAGACTCGGTGTTCACCCCTGCCCAACTGGGAGGTGTGGTAACCACTCGCAGCCAAGTGGCAAAAATCCCTGCCTCCCTTCCACCTACCCACCCGTCTCCCCCCGAAACAGCTTGGGAAAAGCAGTTTCAATGAGCATTTTCAGATGAGGACAAGGAGGCGCTGGAGGGGGTGGGGGATTGCCAACAGGTGAAAGATGGTTGTTGGTACAAAGACGGTAAACTGTATGTCCCGATCTCCCTGAGGGGGGATGTTATGAAGTCTGTACATGGATCCAAACTGGCTGGGCACTTGGGGTTCGTTAAATCCCTACAATTACTGCAAAGACAATTCTGGTGCCCACGCATGCGCAAAGATCTTTCAGCATTTGTACACAGCTGTCAAATTTGCGCAATGAGTAAACCACGGGAGGGGGGGAGCGCCAGGACTGTTGCACCCACTCCCCACCCCTAACCGACCGTGGGAGGTCATATCCATGGATTTTATAACAGATTTACCACCCAGCAAGACCAAAACTGTGATTTGGGTGGTGGTTGACTTATTCTCCAAACAGGCACACTTCATCCCTTTTGTTTTGTTGCCAACGGCTAAATCCTTGGCCAAAGCATTCTTGACACATGTTGTAAGGCTACACATGTTGCCCAGCAAGGTGGTCTCCGACAGGGGGACCCAATTTGTTTCCAAGTTCTGGACCGAATTAATGAACGATATGGGGATAGAAAAGGGTCTAAGCAGTGCTTATCACCCAGAGACTGATGGTTAAACAGAGCGGGTGAACCAGACTCTGGAACAATATCTTCGGTGCTTCATAAATTATCAACAAGATGACTGGTGTGACTTATTGCCTCTTGCGGAATACTGCTACAGTAACACTTGCCATGCATCCATTGGAATGTCCCCGTTTAAGGCACTATATGGTTATGACAGTCCTCCTATGCCTTTTTTGGATAAAGGAAAAGAATTGGGACCTGGGGATGCAAGCTCTTGATGTAAACAATTGCAAGAGGCATGGCCTCTGCTGTGCAAGACATTAGATGCTGCTAAGGCAGCTTACAAAAAGCAGGCCAATAGAGGAAGGGTGGAAATTCATAGGTCCTTTTAAAGTCTGGAAAATTATCAATGATGTTGCTGTAGATGTTGAATTGCCAAAGAATTTAAGGTCCTTGCATTCTGTATTTCATTTCAGCCTTCTGAAAAAAGACAATGGGTCCTGCCAATGGCGGGGAGAACGGCTGCCTCCACCCCCCATCCTAGTGGACGGAGAAGAACATTACGAGATATCTCGATCTTGGACTCTAAGCTGAAACGTGGCAAAGTGTTCTATCTGGTTGAATGGAAAGACTTTGGGCCCCAGCACCTCGAATGGGTGGAAGGAGGGGATATTCGGGCCCCTCACATGCTCAAGAGGTTTCACCGAGAGTTCCCGGGGAAACCGGGAGATCCCCCAGAATGAATGGGAGATTGAGGTTGGATTAAATGGGAAGCTGATTTTCGAGGGGGCAGTATGTCAGCAAGCTGCCAAATGTTTATTCTTGCCTGTATATTCTCTATACGCTGTCTCCCCCCCCCCATACATGCGCTCAGGTCGTCATGTGCACATTTGCCCTGTTGCTTTGCATTCCTTTCCGTAGACGCCAGCCATGCTTTGATGTAACGTTATCTAGCCAAGGCCACGAGAAGAGCAAGTGCGCTTTGCTTTGTCTGTAATTAGTAGAGCCTGTGTGAATCGCATGATTATTGATAATAAAGTAGCAGTTGCTTTCCCAAGGTTTGGGTGCGCTAGAAAACCTGTGAGCACGCACAAGAACCATGTTTATTGGCTGTAATGATTATGAACTTGCTTTAACCTTTCCAGCTCTCTGTGTAATTGTTATTCCGAACAGTGGCTCTGTTCGAGTACTTCATGGCTTCAATAAAGTAAAACCTTCTTGCAAGTGTGTACTACGTTGATTGCTGTGGGGACCTGACACCAAGATGGGTGTCACCATTGGAAGCTTTTATTAAACCACCCCTTATCAAGGTTTGTGATAGAGAAAGTTATGATACTCTGTTAGATAAAAACAATAAATTAAAATCAAAAGAAATGTTGTTATCCCAACATGAGATTGATTTGTCCTGGTGGGAAATAATCCAACTACAGTCTAGGTACTCCAAGGATGTGAAAGTAGGGTTTGACGATGGTAAATCTCAGCTAGATAAAATTTGGGCTTCAAGCAGTGATAAGATGATACAGAAACTTTATAAAATATTATTAGACGAATGGTCACAAGAAGATACTCCCAATAAGGTAATGGAAACATGGGCAAAATATATAGGAACACAACATAGCGGTAGAAAACTGGACAAAAACATGGAAGTCAATAAAATGTACGAGAAGTACTAATTATAAGGAAAACATATATAAAGTCTATCACAGATGGTACTGGTCACCGGATAGGATAGCTAAATGTAACTCATCCTTTTCTAAGAATTGTTGGAAATGTAATAATAACGTGGGTACTTTCTTTCATATGTGGTGGCAGTGTACAAAAATACAGGTGTATTGGAAGATGATACGGAAGACAATTTTAGGAATAACTAATGTTAAAATTGATTTGATCCCAGAAATTGTATTGTTGAATATGTTGCCAGAAAGTTATAAGTCAAAGGATAAATATATGATAATATATATACTCACTACTGCAAGAATGTTGTTAGCCAGATTTTGGAAGCAAGAGTATATTCCAAAGAAGGAGAGGTTATATGTAAATTACTTGATTTGGCCAAGATGGACAAGCTAAGTCTTATCCTTCAAGGGAAGGATGAAAAAGTGTTTGCGGAAAGACGGAGGCGTTTATTTGAATGGATGAATTCAAACAGACAATAATAGACTCTGAGATAGTTAGGAAGACGTATGTATTTATGAATAATGTATTTTGTGGAAAATGAAAATAAAGATATAAACAAACAAACATGAAGTAAAGTTCAAACAGAAAGGTTGCTTTACTAAACAAACACAGTAGAGTTAGGAATAGGGCAGGGGAAGAGAAGCTGAGGTAAATTTGGTTGTTTATACAAATTACAATATTTTGAACAGGCAACAGAGTATAGCTGAAGCTTATATTCTTAGAGACTCATTTCTTAACTGTGAAAGGTTCGTTTGCTTTGGGGATTTCTTTAAGCAACACTGTGTCTTAATAAAGTTTCATAAAACTATCTTAATTCCTGGAAGTTAGTACTTTCACCCTGTACTTAAATACTTCCCTTGTGGGATTATAACTTTCCTTTTTTTTACTCTTGAGGAGTCTAAAACCATTTCCATTTTCACACAAACCAGGGGTCCCTTCTGAGTTGAACTGGGTAAGAAGTATCCTCCTCTTTCTAGGAGTGATAACCCTTTTTCTGTTTGGCTAGACTGGCAGTTTTCAACCTCTTTTCCAGTCTCTTCTGTCAAACCTAAACCCCAGTTTTGGAGACTGTGAATATGGAAATCAGCTAGGGCTGACACTTAAGACTTTTAAGTTCTGATTTCTGAACTTTTCCTCAAATGTGATGGTACACAGTAAGGGCAAAGAGTTGTGTCCCTTCACTTCCCAAGTGACTCGTCTGTTTCCCTCAGACTGACACACACTCCTCTTGATTGGCAACTGTCAAGCCAAATTCCAAATAATGACTGACTCCCTCTGACAAGACTGACAAGACTTTTAAAAACTTGCCTCAGCTGGCACTGACCAATCAGAGAGAAGGGGGTGCACGCAGACAGGAGCCTGTCAATCAAACTGCTTTACAGTGAGGCATCAAAACATAATCTCCCAGCTCTCTGCTTTTGATGCACTAAGCATCCTGGGTTTTGGAGGTCAGTTTGTCACTCTTGGCTTGCAACCTCCCAATAGTCTGTGATTGGTCCTGCCCCTGTGATAGCTGTTTTGCACTGGCATACTACCCATTCTCAAAATTCCAAAACTGTCCACAGATTGAACAATATTCAGGTTCTATTGAAAGAAAAATTATCACAGATAAGCTGAGAAGAACAGCCATTCAGGTTTTTTTAAACACCACTTTGCAAAGTCTCACACATAAGATTTTTGTATTCATTTCAGTAAACCACTCATGGGGAATGAGCAGACTGGCATGGTCTCATTTTTGCCTGCAACACCTACCAGCACCAGGTGAGATGCTTATGGGCACCACCTAGCCAGTATGGTAATAAGTCCGATCCAGCTCAAACCATACAAGGATATCATATAGAATGAAAAACTCGCCAGCCTCCACACCTACAAGTTGGGCTGACAGCTGGCCAAGTTGACTGGGTAGCCGTCTCTGAACTCCAGTTCTGGGATGAAATACACAGTACAACATGAATATTTCAGACTGTATTATTTCCTACCTTGGTTCATAGCAGATCTGTGGCACTATTACAATTAATTCCTTCAGGCTTGACTAAAACTGAGATTTCTATTTCCAAGGCAACATTTTCCTAACTGTGTGTCAAAGCTCCTAGTTAGTGTGTGTGTGGTTCCTGATGCTGTATTTTTCTGTGAAAAATTTTCTACCCCATATATGGGACCCAAGTGGAAAAGTGAGCCCGCAGCATGCTCCTAATCTCCCAGCCATAGCCACAGGCATTACATCTGCACCAGGCCCTAAACAGGAACACTGGCATCTTCTGATGAAGACAAACAGCAGCATGACAGAGCTCAGAGTTGCTGAATACCAAGGCAATAGGGAGGTAATCTTGGAGCTCAGATACAAGGAAGGCACAACCAGAGAATGGCAGTCCAATCCCTTTGGAGACAATGCCCCCCCCCATCCTAAAAAAGTAAAATAACCCATATGTTCTAGCAGCCCAGAGAGAGCTGGCTATAGAACAGAATAGACAACAAAGATCGTTTCCTTGTAACCAATACTTTGAAGTTCCTCCTGTCATACAAAGCAGCTGTACAACTGACAAATGCTCTTAGCTGCCTCACCTAGACAGCTGTGGTCTGAAACAAACAAATGAGAACAAGCACAAGCACAGGCATACCATCTGCAATATTTATTGGATTCATTTTGTTCACAAGTTTCTCACAAAGTACTGTCTTGAGACTGATTAATCTTTAAGTAGGAAGAACACCTTGTCATCAGGATGGATAAAAATCAATAGTTTTTAAATAGTTTTTTAATTGTAAGGGACCTGATTTTTTAATAAAACAAAATTGGTCAAAAATGAAACCTGAATTTAATATAAACATGCTAAAAACTATATTACTTTTGTAAAATCAAATCACCACCCAGAAAATAGAATTAAAGACTGCTTTTTTTGTATGTATAAAGAGTGATGGGCAAAGATATTTGATTGAAAAAAACAATTGGGCATAGGTAAAGACGAGGACCCTAATCTGGAAGGAGAGGAACCCAGTGAGGAAGAATTGGATAATTCTTCAAGTGATTCCAGCAGTGCAACGTCAGTCTGAGAAAGGGGTCGCAGCACCCAAAACTGCAAAAGTGAAGAAGAAGCCCAAGAGATAAACATTTTCTTTTCTGGAATACAATATTACTTGACTTAAGCATAATTAAGCTATAATCGATAGAAGTTTGATCTCTGCTTTTATAATTCTATGTTTATCATAATATCAATATTATCGCAAGAGTGTTGTATGCATTTGTCAGCTTATTACAAATAATCTTATCATAAGTTAGTGATAGGCTTTTCCCCTGTACCCTTACCTTTAGAATGTAGGATATAGTTTATAAAATCAATAAAATATTATAAAAAAACAGGCCACCACCCCTGCCCCTCCTGCTACTATATCTGCAGAAGAGGTGGTGTGTGAGTTGGCACAGGGCATGGGTGGGTGTCTGGCCGCCGTAGATGGCAGTGAGGGGGGGGGATCCCAGACATCCATGTTCTTGTCCTTTGTCAGCCTCTGGTGCCCTGTGTGCTCTATGTGCAGAGTGCCACTGTGGGGTGCCAGCGGGGCTCATGGGTGATGCCCCCTCCCCGCTGACAGGTGCCTGGGTCTTGTGACGAAAGCTCATCTCTTTAAGGGGGGTGTCCAGCAAAGGAGGAGTGTCACTCCACTGGTTTGCCTCTCTCCGCACCCTGCCAGTGATAGACACTTGGCTCTGCCTCCTTGATTTATGGCTCCTATTGGTCCTGCCTGCCCTGTCTATCAAGCCGCTCCCACCTCCCAACAGTGGAACAGAACACCAAGGTGGAATCACCACAGATGCTGCCGCAGCAGCAAACATCAACAATGTTGGGGCATCTTTTTCCCCATTCAGCTGCCATGTAACTATCCCCTTAGGGAGGTGACTGGCAGCACCAAAGCTTCGTGGCAGCCAGCCTCCACAGCACTGGCATGGCTAGGATTGCACTGCCTGTCACCTGAGCCATGTGAGATAGGTTAGGCTGAGACAGAGTGACCCAGCAAGCTTCCATGGCAGAATGGGGACTTGACCCTGGGTCACATAGGTCTTGGTCTGACAGAAGCACCGTAGCACACTGGCTCTCATTCAGTTCACTAGAAGCAGCCTCAAAAAACATTCACAGAAATTTACTAATTCACCTGCTACGTGTTACTCTGGAATGATCGACAGAAGAACCACCACCCATTCCTTTCGTAGTGTGCAGAAACTACTCTGCTGGGTTGCCTAGAGGCAATTCAGTCAATATAGGTGACCAGGAAAAGTGATGTTACAAGCCCATGCAGCGTATTAATCCTTCAGCCATTCAACAAGACAAAACACTAACAAAGGGAATCCTCAGGTCATTGAAAAAGTATTTTTGCTCTGTGCAACCTTCACTACATATAAAGACCAGACCTTGAAGGAGTTTTTTTAAAAAAATAATCCACTTTCTCAAAGCTGCTTTCCCTTATAAATTCAGCTGTGAACTGACCTATATTTTTGCGGCTGTCATCACCACCATAATGTTTATAACAATTATGGTTGGGAGACCCATATAATATGATTGCCTTTTACTGCAGTACGCTCCTAATGAGCTCCTCTGAACTTAACTTAGCACATTAAGCACAAGCATGCAGGCAATATAATATTCATATTTATGGTCCAAACTCATTTTCTAGCACAACCTTGGGGGACAGAATTAAGATGTGGACAAACAGACACTGATTTACCCATAATTTATACATTGGTGAGAACATAAGACCATTCAGAAATGCACTTGCACCCAAATCATTTCTACTAACTGAAAAATAGATACAAGCTTCAAACAAGACATTAAAGATCATAATCTCAGAAAGCACAATCCATAAAATGCTCCACAGTAATAAGGGAGAGGCATCTGTTAAATGTCCTGAAGAATCTAAGTACATCCAAGAATGTAAATGCAAAAATCCTAAAGAGATGATTAACTGATTTAATTTACTCCAAGAGAGACTGAAAGGCTCTTCTCTTTTAATTTATAAAGTCACCAAGAGGTTATAAGAAAACATACAACGAAATTAACAGAAATCCTTTAATACAAGCAATTTTGTTTTCAAGTTACTCTTATTATGCAAGTTCTTGCACACCAGAAACACAATCACACTTATTTATACAACATGATCCCACTACTCTGTATTTCAAAACAAATCAAGATAGATTGACCTAAATGAAAGTAAGCCTTTAATACCACACTAAGTGAAGAGTGCTGGATAAGGGAGTTTTAGTGAGAAAGAATTTTCAGGTTTGCTAGAATCCTGTGGAAGAGCAAGAAACTTCAGAACTCCAAAATATCATGTTCTAGTTAGCAATTTTACTAGTATGGATAATAAATCTGTTGTAAGATGTCTGTTTCAGAAGGAGCTAGTTATTTTCACCAATTATAGTTTTAATAGTCAGTTTAATTGAAGAGATCAGAGTTTTTGAGCTCATAAATTGTAGGTGGATCCAGTAAATCCATTTGTGATCCTTAAAATTAGCACCAAGAATATTCCCAAGATCTTAGGTAAACAGCTTTGCATGTAAAAAATCCTAGTTCAGCAAAACACAGGTTGACTTGCAAAACAGAATTCATTAAATTACATTAGATAATTAACCATTATTTACTTTTTAAATGAAACTAATATCTGTTGACAACTGAGACTGTACAAAGTCTGAAGAGTTTTCTACTGGCTAGATGTCCTTCCGCATAGATTCAGTCCAAAATAGTCTACTACTCCATTGTGGTCATACTGCCAAAGCTCTCAACTTCTTGAACATTAATTTGCAGTTTGGACCAAGTGTTGTTTAGTATGGATTATGCTGCCTCATATTACCATGTGTTCTGAAACCTGAATGGAATTAGTGGTCTCTTATGACTAGAATCTACAAATTCTGTTCAGAATTCACACTCTTCATTGTGGTTTGCTCCAATAAACTTCCATCAGATTTCAAGGAACTCGGCAAAGCAAAACCTATGGAGGAATCAGACAATGCTCCCCTAGCACCAAGGAGAACACTCCCACATTTCCCCAGTGAGTATTGTGGCGGGAGTAGAAGGGAGGAAAATTTAAAGTGCCCTGGGTTTGTAGTTCCAAGAGTGAGCATCATAAAAAGAGCACACACCCAGGAGTTTAAGGTTCCTTGGTGTTTGCCAAGCACAGACAATGGGGAAAACATATCTGAGGGTGCTGCAGGGGCATTCCAGATCAGGGATCAGCATAACAGATTTATTGGCTCTTTAAGATTCTCCAATGTGAAATATGGCAACAGTGTAACATTAAAAATATAAACACAGAAGAATCAAAAAGCAATGATACTCTAAAGAACACTGTATATCAACTCAGTGTGCACTTAATATAACATTAGAAACATACACTAACTATTCTGAGTCCACATACAATTATTTTCTGGAGAAGGGATGAGAGAAGTAAAGAACCATTCTTCTGCATTTCTATATGTAGCAAAGGGTCTAAGAGCATCTCAACTTGATGGAGACGGGACTTCATGCTTTGAGTAAGCCTTTGATGTTAAAAAACACAATCACCATCACTGGAGCAGCAGACAAACAAAATGAAAATGTTTAATATTTTCATGTAGGATAAAATAAAATCAACAAGCCATCACTGTTATCTCCAGCTGCAAATGAATAGCCAACATACTGTGAAACCAGAAAGAAACATGAAAGATGAAGCCTCAACCAATGCCCTTCAGTCTGCACCAACTTGTGGCTAGTGAGGGACAGATCATCTACTGAACACTAGCTCCAAATCAGACACTGGCACATAAGGTACATTCAGTCATGGCTTCTTTGGCACACATAGCCCAAATCGCACTAGGTCAAGGGCTGAAACCAAAGTCAATGCAAGGCCCCATAAGCACTATAAAAACCATAAAATTCCTTGCTTGAAATACGTCAATAAAAATGTTTTTCGACTTTGAACCTCTTAAAAAAACAGATCAGTTGGTAAGGAAGGTCATATTAAGGCTCCTCCCTTTTCATCCACCAATTAGATGAAAAGCTCTGAAATGCTTAAAGCATCATCTCCGATACTGATGTAACTTCACCATGGAAGCAGTTTTGCACTGCTGAAGAGCTAATGGTAAGGTAAACTTGGTAGGTGCATCATACCCTGGGCAATACCACCTGTATTAGTATGCTATCATACAGCTGCATCCCCACTTCTTTGGATATTTTGCAGTCATTGTGCTACAGCAGTCATTCACAACTGGATTTTCCTGTGCAGATGGAACAACCCAGTTGCCAATCATTTCCTGTGCACTGTGCAACCACAATGAAATAGCCCTTGCTGTGCAAACACAGCCTGAGAATGCTTTTGGATGCTTTGTCCAAGGACACACAGAAACCATGACATGTGGCTATTTATACCAGAGGAAATATCCATAACTCTCACCATGTGTTCATACACAACAGGTTAAGCACACCTTGAACTCCCCCACACACACATTTTTACCTCATCTCCCATTTTTGCCTCACCATAATAGCAGACCACTAGAATCCAAAGACCTACTTTAGGACACAATGAAAGACTTTGCAATGCCTATTGGGACTTTGAAGTGTATCCCCACCCCCAATCAATACCTCAAGCTGCTTTAGAAAAAAAACACTTCATTTTAAAATTTATTTATTTTGAATATTTCTATGCCACCTCTTCAGAATCCTGCTTGAGGTGGCTGACAATTAAAAACCACAGTATTAAAACACAAGACATTTTGCCATGCAGATAAGGGGAGGAAGGGAACACAAATTCCCTTTCATGCACAGAACTAGCTGCACAGTTCCCTGAATCCTGGGCCCCAGAATATCTGAATCACCACAAACATAAAAATAAATAAGCGGGCAAACTAAAAACATCCAAGCCAGAGGAATATACTACTGCTGATGTCAAAGAGCCCCCAAACCTGCAATAATACCCTCCTTCATTTCACAGCCACCATTACTTAGCATCCCTTTACCTTGTTCGGAGGGCCTGCCAAGCCGCATCGATGTCTGCATAAAGGTTCTTTTCGGATGGTTTACCAGTGCTCACTCCATAACCAGAGTAGTCATAGGAGAAAACATTGCAGTTGATACGAGAGCCCAGGCCAATGTAGAAGCTACACATCTGGCCCAGATCCACAGCGTTGCCATGGGAGAAAAGCAGTGTATACCGGCTGGAAGGAGCACAACGCACAAACATGCATCCCAATCTGTTATCTCGGGCTGTACGTGAGAAGAAGACCTCCACAGCATCCAGCTCCCTTTGGGAATACTGCCAGTCTGCCCGCTCAGTCAAGTGGAGGCTGCAACTCCCCGTTGGTGTCCCGGCAGCAGTTCCAGCTTCTTGCTGTTCTGGTTGCATCACAGTGTACGTGGGCTCTGGGGGCAGAAAAGCCAGCTTGGCAGCTATGCGGCTGGGGCATGGCGGGCAGCAAAAGAGCCAGCATAGCTCACCCAGGGAAAAACCGTTCATTCTGGGACCTTGTTCTGGCATCAGTGACGCTTGATGGGAAACCACACCAAAGAGAGATGGGGAGCCAGACAGATTTCACAGCTGATGTCAGATCAGTTCTGTCACTCACCTGAAGCTACACCAACCTACTGCAGCCTGTTTCCCATCAACTGACAAAATGAACCGAAGGAGCCTGTTACCTAGAAGAAACCCAAGATGCCTCCTGGACCTACACCTGTTGCTTTTTCTCAAAAAAGACCTGCTGCCACACAAGCAAGGCCAGTTCCGGCCAGTTGCCTGTTTCTGCTCAAGTTTTAAACTCCCTCCCTCCTTTCTTTCAATTTCAAAGTTGTCACCTAGCCTGGATGTGAAAACCCCCACATGATCCTAGAACAGTATCACCTACCCTAGAAGGAAAAAAGCAACTTCCCCCTAGCTTATGCTATACAGGACCAGTTTAATTTAGATAAATCCCCCTTCCTTTTACCCTCAAGCCCTGTCTCTCTCCAAACACACCATGCCCCTTTGGTTTTATCTGGAGGCAATCCTAAACAGACCCAACCTCCCAACAAAACCTCCTTTCGTTCTCCGGTTCCTAGAAACTACGCAGCTTTGCCCTAAAGGTCTTAACTCCCCAGCTGTCAAAGCCCCGCTTGCCCCCTCCCCCCCACCCTCCCGTTAAGAAGACTGAAATCTGCCCGACCGCCTGTTGTCTCTCCCACATCCACCAGGCACCTAACCTGGGCCAAAGAGAAAGAAAAGCCCTCGGAGGCAGTGCTGGGCTTCTACTCTAGAGCCAGGGGGCCCGGAGGAAAGAGGAGCACCGGCAAAGCCCTTCCTTTCCTGCTCGAAGCGAGGGAAAGGCCGCAGCCCACGAGAGACGAGCAGAGGCCAGTCGCTGTGTGAAGACGAGGGTATCCCTTAGCTGCGGCTGGTCCCCGAGGCGGACAGATCCATGGCGGGGCGGAGGGAACATGAGGGAGGTTAAGACGGGCTCACAGTAACCAGGCGGCAGCCATCGCGCCTCAGGTATCGCGCCTCCGTCTCCCGCCCCCTCAGAGAAGCTCCACTTCCGGGTTAAAGTCCACCCCTTTCCTCGTGGAGAAGAGGAAGCAGAGAGGGTGGAAGCCGACGAGAAGACACGCATGCGCCGTCCGACTTGCTCGAAGTTCCGGCGCTCTTTCGCCTCCTGGATTGGCGCAGGTGTAACGGCATCTCAGTCAGCGCGGTGGAACCCGGGAGAATTCCGCTCCCTGAGGAACCGACCAATCGCTCTCCTCTTTTTCTCTGACGTTGCGCAGGTGTTAGGCGAGAGCCAGCCGAGTCTCTCCCGTTCATGCGGACTGTTCGTACTAGAGGAAATTTTTGACCCCTCCACCAACTTGTCTAGGTAACAAGAAACAAGCATTAAAAAATAATAATAATAAAAGTAATCATATTAAAATGAGCAGGCACGGGATTATCCTTTCTCGTCTTCAAAAATGTTTGGCACTTCAGCCCGAGTGCCTCTGGGAATGTGCAGTTTCTTTTATTTAAAAAATCAAAAGAAGATACCGGTGACAATGTACCTCTCAGTACTGATTGTTTTCCCTTTCATGCCGGCCACATGACCACAGAAACGTCTTCGGACAGCGCTGGCTCTTTGGCTTGGAAACGGACGGAGAAAGCTACAAAGAGCACATATTTCCCGAAGGACTACTTCGAACAAGTGGTCCATAGGACAGATCTCAATTTCTAATGCCCCTACTATTTCAGCGGTGATCATGGATACTAACTAGGAATGGTCCTAACCTTCCAACCCCAAAAGAGGACATTTTCATCAGTTTTTTTCAAAATGAGCCCCCCAAAAAGAGGACATGTTCTCTAAAAAGAGGGCATCTGGTAACCAGTGTTCCCTCTAAGCTGAGTTAGTGTGAGCTGGCTCACAGTTTCATAGCCTCAGCTCACACATTTTTGTCTTCGCTCAGGAAGGAGGGCTCCAGAGCAAACTGGAGCTCACAAAGTAGAATTTTTGCTCACAAGACTCCACAGCTTAAAGCAGGGGTGTCGAACTCATTTGTTATGAGGGCTGGATCTGACATAAATGAGACTTTGTTGGGCCGGGCCATGTGTATCATAAAATGTAATGTCAGGTAGCAGAGCTATAAACTTTATAAAGGACACAAACCCAAAGGATTTTTTTTTAGTTAAAATAAAAACACTTAAAACATCAGCACCCTTGCAATATTTTGTTTATTTAACAGTGTCTGATAACTGACACCTCTTCCTCCTTGCTGTTGCAATCCTGAGTGTGCTGTTCAGGTGTGTCTCTGTAAGCTGCAAATCTACGATGACGCAGCAGCAGCAGAACTGGAAGAAGAAGCAGA
>NW_015161992.1:0-1715 GCF_001447785.1 Gekko japonicus | reverse complement strand
TGTTAACTACCAGACTATTTTGCATCAGTGTTTTAAAAGTCAAGCCCAAACGGGAGTTTCTAGAATTATAAGCCCACTTCTCCTTGCATGAAGTCTTCCAAAAAGGGGGACAACCTTCTTCTGTGGATGCTTTTTGCCGGTCCTACAAAAGACACATTATGCATCTAACATTCATGGATGGGTGCAGCTTTGAGAACGACAGGAGTACTCTGTCCATCAATGCTAGCTGCATAATGTGCAGGAAATAACCCCTGTTCCTGTCCTCCATTTTCTCCGCACAACAGCCCCAGGAGGTAGGTTAGGCTGAGAGTGTCTGACCGGCCCATGCTCACCCAGCCAGCTTCCATGGCAGGGCAGGGGGGTTCTAAGCTGGCTCTCCCAGATCTAGCCTGACACCCTAACCACTGCCCCGACCTGGATAGCCCAGGCTAGCCCGGTCTCATCAGACCTCAGAAGCTAAGCAGGGTCGACCCTGGCTAGTATTTGGAAGCAGGGGCGTAGACTTTCCAGTTTCTGGAGGGGGGGGCTGGGGGCCAGAAGCGTTGCTATGCTAGGTCTTTAAAAGAACCGAGGCCCAGTGACATAATAGGGAGGAGCTAGTGACATCATAGGCCATTATCACTATCTCTGGAGCCAGAGCCATGTGGGATTTAGGAAGGGGCTACCCAGAAATTTGGGGGGGGGGATTGGGAACCCCCCTAGCAATGTCCCTGGGCTGGGCTAAACCCTGGAAAAGGTGGGAGTTGGCCAGTGGTTATAGTGCAGGGAGCCACATGCAGCTATTTTACGCCTATTGTGCGGCTCCCGGCAGGGCAGCTGGGGAAGCAAAGGGGAGGCGTGCCTCCCCAATCGGTCTTCTCTTCTGCAGCCAGTGTTCCCCTCCCTGGGTAGGCTTGAGGTGGGGGGGAGCAGAGAAAGACAGTAACTTTAAAAGCGTTCTCAAAGTCCCCTCCCCACACACTGGCCACCTTGGAGGACGCATTTGTCTCTTTAAATCCCTTCTTCAAGCCAAGCTGGCTGGCATGTGGGTGTGTGGAGTTTTTTGGAGAATACATTTATTTTGGCAGTCTCATTTAATGTCAATAAAAAGCAAATTTGCATTATTTTAGTAAAGACACGTGTGTAATATTTGTTCAAGTCTTGTGGCTCTCAGATAAAGGTAAAGGTTCCCTTGCTCGAAAGCCAGTCGAATCCGACTCTAGGGTTGCGGTGCTCATCTCCGTTTCAAAGCCGAAGAGCCAGCGCTGTCCGAAGACGTTTCCGTAGTCATGTGGCCGGCATGACTAAACACCAAGGCGCACGGAACGCTGTTCCCTTCCCACCGAACTGGTCCCTATTTATCTACTTGCAATTCCTTGCTTTTGAACTGCTAGGTTGGCAGGAGCTGGAACTAGAGACATGAGCTCACTCCATAATGCTGCACCCGGGTCTCGAACTGCTGAACTACTGACCTTCCACAGCCTGCAGTTCAGCATCTTAACCACTTGAGCCACCGCAGCTCTCAGATATCTGACGTTTATTCTGTGTGGCTCTTACGTTAAGCAAGTTTGGCCAGCCCTGTTATAGTGGTCTCTCAGTGGTCTCCTGCTGTGTCCTTTTTTTAAAATCACTTCTAGCATACTCACTTTAATATCTGCAACTATACATACCATGTGGATAGGACAAACAAATGGTCAGAAGTTTGATAGTAAGGAAGGCAGCAAAGAAAAGCCTGT
>NW_015161991.1:545870-547531 GCF_001447785.1 Gekko japonicus | reverse complement strand
ACTGGCAGCAGGCAGAAGCCTGCAAAATCGGGGGTTCCCCCACCCCCATCTGGGGAACGGTGACCCTATTTACAACTTTGTCCCCCCTCCCGCATGTTATCCTTACAACAACCCTTTAAAATAGGTTAGCTTGAGAAAGGGGGGGCAGGGTGATGGGCCCAAGGTCACCCATGGCAGAGTGGGGATTTGAACCCGGCTCTTCCAGGTCCTAATCGAACACTCTATAAGAACATAAGAGACGCCAATGTTGGATCAGGCCAAAGGCCCATCCAGTCCAACACTCTGTGTCACACAGTGGTCAGAAATACCAGGTGCCATTGGGAGGTCCAGCAGTGGGGCCAAGACACTAGAAGCCCTCCCACTGTTGACCCCCCCAAGCACCAAGAAGACAGAACATCCCTTGCCCCAGAGCCCCTATCTATACCTTGTGGCACTGGAGAAGACCCTGATGGTGGGAAAGATTGAAGGTCAAAGAAGACGGGGATGGCAAAGGATGAGATGGTTGGACAGTGTCATAGATGCAACGAACATGAAGCTGAGCAAACTTCAGAGGATGGTGGAAGACCGGAAGGCCTGGCATGATGTGGTCCATGGGGTCGCGAAGAGTCGGACTCAACTGTGCGACTGAACAACAACCACAAATAGCCACTGATGGACCTCTGCTCCATATGCTTATCTAATTCCCTCTTGAAGCCATCCATGCTTGTAGTCGCCACCACCTCCTGTGGCAGTGAATTCCATCTGTTAATCACTCTTTGGGTGAAGAAGGACTTCCTTTTATCCGTTCTAACTCGACCACTCAGCATATCGATAGTTCCATGTTGAATCAAGAGACCTGACACAGTGCCATGTGCTCAGACTCCTACGTTGGCCCTGAATCCCATCGGTGACCATAAGGAGCTAACAAAATGGTTGAATGGCATCACCTGGATGCTGACAAGATCTACAGGATTTAGTAAACCACACCAGGTGACTGTACAATGGGTTCCCATTCCCAAGTGTCTGAGCCACAGGGGGCCAGGACAGACCTATCTGCAGCAGTATGGGGCTAGCCAATCACATGTCGATCGGCTGATTTTTAAAGTAAAGGAAAAGCATATGGTTGAGACAGGCTGGTCTTTCCCCAGGCACATTACTGAATTTTGTCTATCCCCCCCCCCCCATGTTCACAGTTGCTTTCGATGTAGCGGCTAGGTTTGGTGTAGCGGTTTGCAGCGTGGACTCTAATCTGGAAGAACCAGGTTTGATTCCCCACTCCTCCACATGCAGCTGCTGGCGTGACCTTGGGTCAGTCATAAGTTCTCTTAGAGCTGTTCTTTTAAGGGCAGTTCTCGGGAGAGCTCTCTCAGCCCCACCTACCTCACAGGGTGCCCGTTGTGGGGAGGGGAAGGGAAAGGCGTTTGTAAGCAGCTCTGAGACTCCTTTGGGTAGTGAAGGGCATGGTATAAATCCAATCTCTTCTCTCTTCTTTTTCCCTCAGCTCAGTTTTGATATCAGAAGTGACTGTACATAGGACACAAGTGCTGAACAGAAAAGCCAACAGAAGGGGGGGGGGAGGAGTCTCAGAGTGGCTTACAACCTTCTTTCCCTTCCCCTCCCCACAACAGACACTCTGTGAGGTAGGTGGGGCTGAGAGAGCTCTTTCAAGAACTGGCCCTTGA
>NW_015161991.1:540770-544830 GCF_001447785.1 Gekko japonicus | reverse complement strand
GGCAGTTCTCGGGAGAGCTCTCTCAGCCCCACCTACCTCACAGGGTGCCCGTTGTGGGGAGGGGAAGGGAAAGGCGTTTGTAAGCAGCTCTGAGACTCCTTTGGGTAGTGAAGGGCATGGTATAAATCCAATCTCTTCTCTCTTCTTTTTCCCTCAGCTCAGTTTTGATATCAGAAGTGACTGTACATAGGACACAAGTGCTGAACAGACAAGCCAACAGAAGGGGGAGGGAGGAGGAGATTGGATTTATACCCCGCCCTTCACTCAGAGTCCCAGAGAGGCTTACAACCTTCTTTCCCTTCCCCTCCCCACAACAGACACTCTGTGAGGTAGGTGGGGCTGAGAGAGCTCTTTCAAGAACTGGCCCTTGAGAGAACAGCTCTGACAGAACTATGGCTTGCCCAAGGTCATCCAGCAGCTGCAAATGGAGGAGTGGGGAATCAAACCCCGTTCTCCCAGATTAGAGTCCGTGCACTTAAACACTACACAGCCCCCCACAACCACTTGTGCTTTTGCCAACTGTCCAGTACATTCTTCTTCTGCCATTCATCCCTGGAACTCAGGATGGCCCTACATAGTTCTCCCGCCTCCTCCATTTTGCCCCTGCACCAGCCCTGTGAGTAGGGTTGCCAGCCTCCAGGTAGCACCTGGCGATCTCCTGCTATTACGATTGATCTCCAGGCGACCGAGATCAGTTTCCCTGGAGAAAACGGCTGCTTTGGAGGGTAGATTCGACGGCATTCTACCCTGCTGAGGACCTTTCCCTCCCCAACCCCCCTCTCTCCTCCGGCTCCACCCCCCAAATCTCAAGATATTTCCTAACTCAGAGCTGTCAACCCTACAGGAAGCAGACTGTTTGACAGGCCGCTTTGCCTGTGACAGGCCACCTGACCCTGTTTGTCAGCCTCCAGTTGGTTCTCCCATCCCACTAACACATGGTAGAGCCATTTGAAGAAGCTGGTCAGAAATGGAAACAACAGTCGCTAGCAATAAATTCAAACTGCTCCATTTCCCAAACTCTGCTGAAATGCCCCATGTCTGAACTTTCACATACAGCTCAGTGGGATGCCGGTAATAAAATTTCAATTTTCGGTTTCTTAAGTGCTGTCATTTACAGCAACCCGGTTTCCCATTAATACGTGCCAAGCACAACTCGCCTCCGGTGTCCTGGCCTGTGGCTGTGAAGCGAGAGCAAGACCTCTCAAATCACAGCCGGTGTGAACTTCATGCCATGGGGAAAAAAAATCAGGCCTGGTTAATAAAGATTAATAAAGGCAGGCGGCGCAACAATGAGCCGAGCAGCTGGGAACCTGGAAAAGCCACTAGAAGGACGGGCCTCCTTGAGGTAAGCCTGCTTTCTCTGTTAATACAAGAGCTCCTGTGTCTCACAAACACCATTCAGTTCAAATACAAGGTATTTGAGGTAAAGGTTTCCCTTGCTCGAAAGCTAGTTGAATCTAGGGGGCGGTGCTCATCTCCGTTTCCAAGCCAAAGAGTCAGCACTGTCCGAAGACATTTTCGTGGTCATGTGGCCGGCATGAATAAATGCCAAGGTGCATGGCACACTGTTCCCTTCCCACCAAAGCGGTACCCATTTATCTACTTGCAATTTCTTGCTTTCAATCCATAGAGTTTTGGCCAAAACACTAAAGCGTCCCCACACAACATCCCTGGCATGATTACGTCACTTCCACATGATGTCATCGGGCCAGTGACGTCACTTCACCCTCTCACTCCTGGAAGGTCCCCCACCCACCCCCTGCTGGCAGAAAAATCTGACCTGGCAACACTATCACCCAGTAAGCTGCCATGGCAGAGTGAGGATTCGAACCTGGGTTTCCCAGATCTTAGTCCAACACCTTAACCACTACACAAGCTTAGCTTCCATTGCAAATGGCAGGTGCGTATGGGGGTCTGGAGATAACCTGGGCCAGGAAATTCCAGCTCCTTTCAATTTTGGCCCTGGGACTCCCACAATCATCCTGAAGTTGGTGGCCCATTTTGAAATTCCTAGTTTTATTTTCTGATAAGCTATGCCTGCCACAAATGAAGGACACATGCAGATCCTTTATTATTGAAGTGTGGTAAGAGCCAGCAAAGTTGTTCTTCTGTACCCATGCCATTGTCCCTTCACGTCCCTTCCTTTTTTTGGTAAGAAGAGGGATATAGATGAACAAAAGGAGACAGGGAATAAAGAAGAAAGGAGGAGATTTTGTCTTGGGCATATGCTGCCAGTCCTGGAGTCGAAACAGCTAGGAGCCTCGGTATGGTGACTCCCAGGAGGTATTAAACAGAAAGGACAACATTTCCTGTAACCCTGTACACGTCCATAGGCAAAAGCAGATGTGGGGAAACCCTGCTGGATTTGATAACGGTGTCGGAGGATCGCAGCAAAAGCAAGCCGACTGCAAATCCATTTATAATTCAGGACAGACGGGAATAACAGATTTTAAAACAAATATTGAATACATGTAAACATTTTGGTAAACTACAGCTAGGTTTTCCTCGGGTGCATATGTTGGGGTGTGCGCCAGCCTCATGCAAATATCTAGAACTGATTACTCAAAAAGCGTTCCATAGATGGAGCTGCCTTTGCAAATTCCTGAGAAATTTTATTTAGTCCAGAATATATAGGCTAGGTTGTTAAAACTAACACACCGTAGTGATCACGAACACATGAAATGGCCTTATGCGGATTCAGGTAGGGGGGCCGACCTCCAGGTGGGACCTGGGTATCCTCTGGGATGACAGCTCATCTCCAGACTACAGAGATCAGTTTCTCTGGAGACAATGGATACTTTGGAGGGTGGACTCTATGGCATTGTACCCCACTGAGGCCTCCCAGGCCTCCATCTCCTGCCCATCTCCTGCCCAGTTGTCCTGCCCAGGCCTCCATCTCCAAATTTCCAGTTGTTTCCCAACCTGGAGTGGGCAACTTTACTTCCCAATCCCCCACCGGTGGCCAGGAGTGACCTGGCAACCCTAGATACAGGCCACTGGTCTATCAAGGTCAATATTGTCTGCCAGCAGCTCTCCAGCATTCGGGGTCGAACTCTGTTACATCACTGACCACTTGAACAGGAGATGCTAAGGATCGAACCTGGGACCTTCTACATGCAGAGCAGATGTTCTGTTACTGAGCCACAGCCCCTCCCGTATTTCCCTCAGAGTCAAAGACTTCCATTGGCTCCCTAGGTTCAAAATGAAAATAGTGACCTACTAAAGCCTAAATGTTCCAGGGCCAAGGTATCTGAAGGATGACCAGATAAACACGCCAATGTCAGCAGACATAATCAAAGGCTGGATTTGTATTCTTCTTGTGTTTAAAGGTAAAGGTAAAGGTTCCCTTGCTCGAAAGCCAGTCGAATCCGACTCTAGGGTTGCGGTGCTCGTCTCCGTTTCAAAGTTGAAGAGCCAGCGCTGTCCGAAGACGTTTCCGTGGTCATGTGGCCGGCATGACTAAACACCAAGGCGCACAGAACGCTGTTACCTTCCCACTGAAGTGGTACCTATTTATCTACTTGCAATTTCTTGCTTTCAAACTGCTAGGTTGGCAGGAGCGGGAACTAGAGACGGGAGCTCACTCCGTCATGCGGCACCCGGGTCTCGAACTGCTGAACTACCGACCTTCCACAGCCCGCAGTTCAGCGTCTTAACCACTTGAGTTTACCCAGTGGTAAAAAGCCCCAAGTGTCATAAACGAGTAGAAAAGGCATCAGAGAACATTTGGTGTGCTTGTAATGCCAGTTTTTCACCTCAAGAATCTGCCTCTAGAGATCCATGATAGTTTCCCATTATCTTATAGTCCTGTGTGATTCCTACCTTTGCATTATATTCCCAGGAAGAAACATTTCAGTACTGTCTGCTCACAGAGTTCTGATTTTAAACCATCTGAAAGAACAGGGACTATCTAGCCTTCTGTATTTATGGTTCTCCTTTACAAGCCGGTTCAGAGGGTAGCCGTGTTGGTCTACAGTAGAACAGATCGATTTGAGTCTCTATGATTCTAAGAACGAGAAAAGGAGGGAGGGAGGGAGGGAGTGAGGGAGGGAGGGAAGGA
>NW_015161991.1:530801-540667 GCF_001447785.1 Gekko japonicus | reverse complement strand
AAGGAAGGAAGGAAGGAAGGAAGGAAGGAAGGAAGGAAGGAAGGAAGGAGATAGTGGAAAAGAGTCATGGATGGAACTCAGTGCATATTCACAATTCACAGACCGCAGCCCAGGATCACCAGAGAGGATCTCCCATGCAGGGAGCAGGAGGAACTTTGCCAGAGGTGCTTGAAGGACAGATGCTAATGAGACTGTGTGCAAATGATTTGGGGAAGCAGGACTGCCAAGGGAAAGTGGGGAGGGGGGGGAGGAAGAAGAGAGCTCCCAGCCAGCTCCAACGGCTGTCAGTCAATGATATCATGTTGTAACAAAAGACTGACTCCGCGCTATTAAGCGCTTGAGGTGGTAAGCCTCATGTTTTTAATTTTATAGTTCCTGTAGACAAGTAAGTGCTCTGATGGATTGGATCCAGCTGGCTTTGCTACGGAGCCGTTTCCCATATTTGTCACCAGCTGACTGGATGATCGGAGGAAAACTAATCTCCGGGCGGTGTGTCATGTTATATGATGTTAATACATGCCCTGGTGACAGCTTTCTGAGTTCCCTAGTTGATGCCATGGTTTACAACTGTACACAGTAGGGTTACCAACTCCAGGTGGGGGCTCAAGAGCTCTCTGGAATGACAACTGGACTCCGGACCGCCTACCTCACTTATTTATTCCATTCCTCCTGGAGAAAATGACTCCTTTGGAAGGTGGACTCGGGAAGTTTCTTATACAAGGAGTAATTGCAAGGTTGTTAGAAGAAGATATTGGATTTATACCCCGCCCTTCATTTGGAGTCTCAGAGCAGCTTACAAACTCCTCAGTTCACAGAATCAGCACTGCTGTCAGAGGGCCATCTGGCCATCTTTTTCTTTCCCTCTCTCTCTTTCTTTCTCTCTTTCCTTCCTATCATCTTGTGGCCCACTGCAGCTGGACCATTCCACTTAGCTCTTTTTCTTACCCAATGAAAAAAACATTCATGCTAGTGCCATAGTATTCCCTAATGCATAGTATTACTATGGATGGATGTGATTGCACTGGGCAATGAAGAAAGTGAACTGGAAGAAAGTAAGTAAAGGTAAAGGTTCCCTTGCTCGAAAGCCAGTCGAATCCGACTCTAGGGTTGCGGTGCTCATCTCTGTTTCAAAGCCGAAGAGCCAGCGCTGTCCGAAGACGTTTCCGTGGTCATGTGGCCGGCGTGACTAAACACCAAGGTGCATGGAATGCTGTTACCTTCCCACGGAAGTGGTACCTATTTATCTACTTGCAATTTCTTGCTTTCGAACTGCTAGGTTGGCAGGAGCTGGAACTAGAGACGGGAGCTCACTCCGTCATGTGGCAACTCGGGTCTTGAACTGCTGAACTACTGACCTTCCACAGCCTGCAGTTCAACGTCTTAACCACTTGAGCCACCGCAGCTTCTTTAGTAGGTTCCTCCAAAATGCAGTGTTGGAGGAGAGTTTTATAGGTACTGTGGACTGCCCAAAAGACAAATAAGTAGGTTCTAGATCAAATCAAGCATGAACTCTTTGTTTGTACTTTGGTCAACTTATGAGAAGACAAGAGTCACTGGAAAGGACAATAATACTAGGAAAAGTTGAAGGCAGCAGGAAAAGAGGAAGACCCAACAGACGATGCAAGGACTCCATCAAGGAAGCCACAAAGGCCCTCAGTTTGCAAGACCTGACCGAGGCTATTAAGGGCAGGATGTTTTGGAGGACATTCCTTCACAGGGTCACCACTAGTTGGAAGCAACTTGACAGCATTTAACACACACATGCACACACACACTGGAACATCATTTGCTGTCTGCAGATAACAGGCATTAGGTTGGACCTTGAGATTCTCATCAGATGCACACAAACACACATAGCAGCAACGAATAAGAAATGCACAATGTTCAAGACCTGCATCGTATCGCTTAGAGACAGTTCTGTGGTTTTGCACGGAAATGTAATGAAGGACTAAAGCAAGATGCATGGGATGCGTGACAGGGACTCTGAACTGCACACCCATATTTGTGAATAATTGCCCTACAAACAAAAGGTATAAATCCTATAGTTGGACAAAGGGAACATGTTCCATTTTGTACTTTGTTGCTTCATCACGTGCTTCAATCAGGATCTTTCTACGGATATCCACTGCAACGTTCTGCAAATTCCATTCGTATGGATGCACGCATGATATGCCTTTAAACGGATACAATCCCCAGCCTGAAAGACATCTGGCTGTTCTCAGCCAGAGACTTTCCGGCCTGCCCGTGGCCTGGTGGACATTTACAGCTGGATCTTGTCCTTTGCTTGAATTATTAGAAGCTCACCGAAACGAATGCATTTTAAGGTTTTTCTTATTTCTTTCTGCAATTTATTAATTTATGTATTCATATTTATGCTATTCATAGCCCAAATTTCCCACTTGGACTCAAGGTGGATTAGTCATGGCAATCGACGGATGGGAAATTCAATAAACAATGCAATAGGATTAGGGTTGTAGAATCAGCCAGAAGTCGAAAACCAGAACTGAAGCGAAGCATAAGCATTTATGTGACATGTGAAATGATGCACAATTCCATACTAGGATCCTAGTTTCGGGAAGATACACACAGCAGTATAAACCACAGTCCCTAATAATTTCCCAAGTAACTTTGTGGATGTTTTAGTACAGTACAACCCTACTGCCTGCGCAGAAAAGCTCTCTTGAATAATTCAGTTTGGCATAGTTTGCAGGAAGCCAGGAGAGGTTAGCCTTCCTGACTTCATCTTCAACAGATCCCAAAATGGGTCCAAATTTTGCTCTCTGCTCAAATCTCTTTGCTGAATAAAATGAATTCCTCGCCAACCCTCAAAATGACATATTCCTCCTGAGTCCAATCACCAGTAGTACAACTGAGATGACCACGTTTACACACATGCATTCATTACTGGAACATGTGAATGGCTGCACATGTAATTAATGTGCCCACTTTGCCATCTAACACATTCCGGGTTTGCTTAATCCATTTATTTTCATTTACTTTGCTAGCAAACATTAAGAAAAATCCCCATCAATTAAATATAATCATGTTTAATGATAGCTTAAACTTGTCATCCATAAATCATGACCACCAAACCATCAGGAACCCATTCATCACTGACGTTGTCATTAGCTACGTTTATATGTATGGGGCATAAGTGACAATTTAATATGTAACCATAGCAGAGAGGTGGAGTAGGGTATGAATGACCCAAGCAGCAAACTGAACAGCCATTTCATTAATAGCGTTATTATAAATCATCTGAATAAAAACCACAGCGCTCATTAATTAGGATCAGTATCTCATCCATATTCTGGTACCTTGCTGTCTGGTTTAGAAGAAGAAGAGTTGGTTTTTATACCCCACTTTTCTCTCCTCTACGGAGCCTCAAAGCAGCTTATACTCACCTTCCCTGCCTCTCCCCACAACAGGAACCTTGTGAGACAGGCGGGGCTGAGAGAGTTCTGAGACAACTGGGACCTGCCCAAGGTCACCCAGCAGGCATCAAGTGTCTCAAAGTGGCTTCCAATCACCTTCCCTCCCTCTCCCTACAACGGACACCGTGTGAGGTAGGTGGGGCTGAGAGAGTTCTGAGAGACCCGTGACTGGCCCAAGGTCACCCAGCAGGCTTCATGTGGAGGAGTGGGGAATCAAAACCAGTTCTCCAGATTAGAATCTGTTGCTCTTAACCACACCACCATGCTGTCTATTAGTATTCCTGGATACGAGAGGCATGGCGGAAGGACAGGAGATGAGATGATGTGCAGTCTCGGGCCGGTGCTAGGACTGCTGCTGCAGTGCTGGCTAAGCCAGGCTGGACTGAGAATTCCTTTCCTACATCCACAGCACTTTCCCGGGTTACCTTAAATGCTCTTTCTGACACCTCCAGACCAGTGTTCCCTCTAAGATGAGTTGGTGTGAGCTAGCTCACAGTTTTTTTAGCTTCCGGCTCGCACATTTTTGTCTTCACTCAGGAAGGAGGGCTCCAGAGCAAACTGATTTATGCAGTAGCCAAATCGCTTGCTCACAACTTTAATGCCAGTAGCTCACAAAGTAGGATTTTTGCTCACAAGACTCCACAGCTTAGAGGGAGCATTGGTCCAGACCACAGTACCAGGGTACACTCTGAGAAACATAGGCACAAGGTAATTCACACTATATAGAGAGACCTGGACAATCAGAACCTTGGTCCATGAAAGTCAGTACTTTCTACTCAGACCGATAGCGACTCTCTATGGTCTTAGGTAAAAGTCTTTCATATCACCTCCTACTTGATTCTTTTATCTGAAGATGCCAGAGATTGAACCTGAGATACAGTTGCCAGGTTGTGCCTTCGAGGCAGTGTGTGTGGGGGGGAGTTGGGGGACAATTCCTGGAGTGGGTGGGAAGGTTGTGTGACGTCAGCATGCTGGTGATGGTAGGGGGAGATGCTCTGCTTTGGGGGCAAAACTCTATGGTCTGAGGGCAATTTTCCCAAAGCAGCAAACTGAATAACTATTTAATTAATATCATCCTATGTCACCATGGCTGCGGTGGCTCAAGTGGTTAAAATGCTGAACTGCAGGCTGTGGAAGGTCAGTAGTTCAGCAGTTCAAGACCCGGGTGCCTCATGATGGAGTGAGCTCCCATCTCTAGTTCCAGCTCCTGCCAACCTAGCAGTTTGAAAGCAAGAAATTGCAAGTAGATAAATAGGTACCACTTTGGTGGGAAGGTAACAGCGTTCCGTGCGCCTTGGTGTTTAGTCATGCCGGCCACAAGACCACGGAAATGTCTTTGGACAGCGCTGGCTCTTCGGCTTTGAAACGGAGATGAGCACCGCAACCCTAGAGTCGGATTCGACTGGCTTTCGAGCAAGGGAATCTTTACCTTTTTTTATGTCACCATGAAACTGAAGCTCAAATACTTTGGCCACCAAATGAGAAGGGAGCACTCACTGGAGAATAACCCTGATGCTGGGAAAGATTGAAGGTCAAAGAAGACGGGGACGGGCAAAGGATGAGATGGTTAGACTGTGTCAATTGATGCAACGAACATGAAGTTGAGCAAACTTCAGAGGACGGTGGAAGACAGGAAGGCCTGGCGTGATCTGGTCCATGGGGTCGCGAAGAGTCAGACTCAACTGTGCAACTGAACAACAACAAAATGTCACCATTGCCCCCTACATCACTGACGCACTGACGTCACTTCTGAAGTGCTGTTTGGGAGGGAATGTCCTCCCACTGGCTGGTTGGCCCACAGTGAGAAGGAGCATGGAAAAGCGGGGGATCCCCTGCCCAGACCCGGGGAATGGGAAGCCTAACCTGGGAATTTCTGCATGCCAAGCAGATGCCCTACCATGGAGCCATGACCCCTTCCCATAACCATGGCCCCTCCCTAAACTCTGTTTAGAATCACACTCAATCCTCTCTTCAGGATTGCAATCAGGGAAGCAGTATGGGGAGGGAGGAGTTCGAGCCCCCTTGCACTCAATACAACTCACACCTCTCGAGGAATGCGCATCGGATGACCTGATCACAGAACACTAACACAGAGCATCGTACGGCCCTTGAAACTGCTGTACCAGATTTTAAAAAAGGAGAAGAATACGTCTCATGTTTTATGAAGTGGCTGACACGATTCCTTGATATTATTAATAGTCAAACTTTTGCAAACATCGCAGCTCGTTACTGATCTGGTGCCAAAATGTTGTCAGTGGTGCATAAATTAGCAAGGAGCATATGTCGTTGCATAATTCAACCATTCACAAGGAGGCTTTGTTGCAAATTGGATGGAAATTCACAACAGAAGCCTTTCCCGGGCTGAGGCTGCACAATAGACGCGCCGCCCGTGCCATTCATAATGTACAGGTCATCCTTCAGCATGAGCACCGGCAAATTGCGGAAATCCTATTAGAAGAATCCGCAATGTAATGATGGAATGTGACGGGTCTGAAAGATTACAGTGTGTCTTTTCAGAACTCCTCATTAGTGGACTAGAGTGCCGACTCTGTTCCTCTAATGAGAGTTTCTGAAAGGAACATACACAAAAAGCTCCCTGGTTATTTATGCAGATCGGTCCACGTTGTCAAAAAGTTGATGCTCCCGTCCTTTAGCCACAGAAAGAGAGCAACCGGGTTTCGACAGTAGCTTCGTTTAAGTGCAGCATGTGTGGTAGGTGCTGACTCATGGCGGCCTTACGAACTGATGGTCTCCAAAATGTTCTGTCATTATCAGCCTTGCTCAGTTCTTGCAAACAGAAAGCTGTGGCTTACTGGATCGAGTCCATCCATCTCTAGTTGGGTCTTCCTCTTTTCCTGCTGCCTTCAACTTTTCCTAGCATTACTGTCTTTTCCAGTGACTCTAGGACTCGGAGCAATGGGTTTAAATTACATGCAGAAAGGTATCAGCTGGATAATAGGAAAAACTTTTTCATGGTCAGAGTGGTTCAAAGGTAGAATCAGCTGCCTAGGGAGATGGGGAGCTCTCCTTCACTGACAGCTTTCAAGAAGAGGCTGGACGAATATTTGTCATAGATGCTTTACGCTGGTCCTGCATTGGGCAGGGGGTCAGACTAGATGGTCTGTATGGCCCCTTCCAACTCTATGATTCTATGATTGTCTTCTTCTCATGTGACCAACGCATGTTTAGGCGCCACCATCCGACATATGAAGCTGCTTTACGTTGAGTCAGATGGATGGTCCAGCTCCCTCTATTCTGGCATGGGCTCTTCAGCATCTTAGGCAGAGAAAGCTCTGGCTCAGCATAAGATCATTCAACCGGAGATGCTGGGGACTGAACATGTGACCTTTTGCATGCAAAATATATACTTCACCACTGAGCCACATTGTCATCCTAAGCAGTATTGTCCTGTCAATTCATTTTACCAGCACTGATTTTTTTCAGAAACACCTCTTGCAGAATACTTAGATACTTAAGAATACTTATGCCATGCCATGAAGTTCAAGAAGTTATCTAGTGGCCTGTGAGTGAAATCAGAATCCTACATATACACATATGTGCCGTCAAGTCACAACCAACTTCTGGTGCCCCTAGCAAGGGGCTTTCAAGGCAAGAGACAAGCAGGTGTGGTCTGCCATTGCCTTCCTCTGCTGAGGCTTCCTTGGTGGTCTCCCATCCAAGTACTGACCCTGCTTAGCTGAGAATTAGAGCAACCACAGCAAGGGGCTTTCAAGGCAAGTGAGAAGCAGAGGTGGTTTGTCATTGCCTTCCTCTGCAGAGACTTCCTTGGTGTTCTCCCATCCAAGTACCGACTCTGCTTAGCTGAGACTTATGACAACCACAGCAAGAGGCTTTCTAATCAAGTGAGAAGCAAAGGTGGATTGCCATTGCCTTCCTCTGCAGCGTCTTCCTTGGTGGTCTCTCATCCAGGTACAGACCCTGCTTAGCTTTCAAGATCGGACAAGGTCAATCTATAACGGGCCACCTTCCCTCCCAAATAGACCCCCGATATTATGTGTTCCCATACTAGCCTTGCTGCCCTCCTAACTCACATGGCCGTAGCATAAATACATGTGCCAGTGTAGTGTAGTGGTATTGTGGTGCAGTGGTTAGAATGCCATACTAAGATTTGGAAGGCCCAAGTTCAATTTGCCACTGTGCCATGAAAGCGTGCTGGGTAATCTTGGGGCATTCACACTTTCAAAGAACAACCTACTGCCCAGTAGGTTTTCCAGACCCATACCCGGAACCCCTGGAAGAAATTCGGGAGTGGGGCACGGGGGAAGGTTGTTGATGATGGAGCAAATCTGGTTTAGGATGTGAGCCTTGCAACTGAGATTTCTTTTGGGACGAGGATTGTTTCATGTCATTTGGTTATTTATAATCTTGGGGCATTCACACTTTCAAAGAAGAACCTACTGCCCAGTAGGATTGCCAGACCCATACCTGGAACCCCCGGAAGAAATTCGGGAGTGGGGCATGAAGGAAGGTGGTTGATGATGGTGCAACTCTGGTTTAGGATGTGAGTCTTGCAGCTGAGATTTCTGTTGGAACTAGGATTGTTTCATGTCATTTGGTTATTTATTAATTAGATTTTCTATTGACTAAAAAGGGCTTATAAAGTACTTGCAAAGTGCTGCTATGAAGGCGTTCATCAATACCATTTCACAGCCTCTACTCTGTTATAAACAGGCAACTTCATTTGCTAATTTAAACCGATTCTTTTATAGCCCCTAATTAAAATGGATTCTTCAATTGGAAAGCGATCCAGTGGAATTCATGAGTTCTATCAAGCCAGCAAAATCATTTGAAAAGGCAACCTAATATAACAAAGACATGTACGTGACTCCCATTAACATTAGTGGTCTCAGGACTCAGTTTTAGAAATTACCGCCGGCCAAGCGGTGCGAGAAGTTTTTGCAAATCCTACCAAGGGCCTTGTGGCTTTCCTTGGAAGTTCTGCTGAACTTGACCCACCAAGTTCACCTGCAAGTTCTAAGACTGTAGCTAAATCTGTTCAGCAACTGTGAAAACTTCCCCTTTTCAGTGATAATTTGAGAGGGGAGTGTCTGCCTGAAAGAGAGAGTAACCCATACAGCTACGTTAGAAAGTTGGCAACTGATGATTCATTTGGCTAGAATCTCCAGTATGACCATGATAGACCACTGGTCTAATTCAATGGATGGCAACTTCATGTGACCATCCCAGAGGACGCTGCCCTTGCTCTCAGTTGGGATTCCCCCCCCCCTGCCTTTGGTGATGTCATCATCTTGTCAACTCTGGTTGGCAAGAGAACCCGACGATATCATTTTATCCCCAATATGACCAACAGGAGCTGTCTTCTCAAGCTACAGTGAATGCCCATACAATCTGTGTACAGTTTGTGTGAACTGAGTAATTCTCATGTTACAGTTGACGCACATATAGCTGAATGTGAAATGCAAACCCCACATTTATCCAAGGTACTAGTCCTCAGTTTCATTACTAAAGTGAACGAGTATTGCCTCTTTCTTACAAACAGATGTATGCACATAGAAGCAGGATGTGTGTGTGTGTTCACTGTAACATGTACATAAACTGGGCTATAGTGAATGGAACGCTGGATTAGTGAATGAAAAAACGGAATGAGATTTAGATGGAGGTGGAATGAACATTGGCAGAAGGAACATTAACCCTTTGAGGCATGCAGATGACACCATGTTATTGGCAGAAAACAGTGAAGACTTGACGTGACTACTGTTGAAGCAGGAAGTGTCAAAGCAGGATTGTAGCTGAATATCAAGATGACAAAAGTAATGATGACTGGGGAATTACATAACTTTAATGCTGACGACGAAGAAACTGAAAGTGTTCAAGATTTTCTACTCCTTGGCTCCATCATCAACCAAAACGGAGACTGCAACCAAGAAATCAGAAAGATACTGAGACTGAGAATAGCAGCCATGATTGAGCTAGAAAAGAGTTTGAAAAGCGAGGATGCATTACTGGCAACCAAGATCAAGATAATTCATGCCTTATTATTTCCCTTTACTAAGGTATGGGTGTGAAAGCTGGACAATGAAGAAAGCTGACAGGAAGAAAACTGAATAATTTGAAATGTAGTGATGGAGGAGAGTTTTACGGATACCGTGGATTACCAAAAAGACATAAAAACATAAGAGAAGCCAATGTTGGATCAGGCCAATGGCCCATCCAGTCCAACACTCTGTCACACAGTGGCCAGCAATACCAGGTGCCATATGGAGGTCCAGCAGTGGGGCCAGGATACTAGAAGCCCTGCCACGGTTGCCCCCACCCCAGCACGAAGAATACAGAGCATCACTTGCCCCAGACTGAAAGTTCCTATCTATAGCCTGTGGCTAATAGCCACTGATGGACCTCTGCTCCATATGTTTGTCTAATTCCCTCTTGAAGTTGTCCATGCTTGTAGCC
>NW_015161991.1:522971-530514 GCF_001447785.1 Gekko japonicus | reverse complement strand
GCACCCCCCCCCCCCCCCGTACATTTAAACTTTAAAGGAAAGCACTTACCTTTAAAGTTTAAAGCCCAACCTGGCCTCCCTGTAGTCCCGGACTCCTCCGGGAAGTTAAAGTAAGGCTTTTTTTTTTTTACACAAACGCTCAGGGCGAAGCTTCGCCTGAGCGCATATCGCTTCCTTTTTTAAAAAAATGGCGGGGGAAAGCCGGAAGCCTCAGGCTTCCGACGGAAGTGTCTCTGTAACGGAGGAGAGCGATCAGACGCCGGGGTGCACCAATTACAACCGTTGCACTCTGTTTACCACCGCTTCGGACCTAGTGGCAGAGTGCAACTGTTTAAAGGGATTTACAATGGTTAGGGACAGGAGGCAGATGTTCGCCGTGTGAACGCCCATAAGTACACCGGTTGGAACCGGCACCCTAACCGTTGTAAATCCCCCGTCTGAACGCACCCTTTGGGTGAAGTACTTCCTTTTATCTGTTCTAACCCAACTGCTCAGCCATTTCACTGAGTACCCATGTGTTCTTGTATTGTGAATAAGACAAATAAGGGGGTTCTAGATCCAGTCAAATCTGAACTCTCCCTAGAAGGCAATATTACTAGAGGCTATCATACTTTGGTCACATTATGAGAAGACAAGAGTCACTGGAAAAGACAATAATACTAGGAAAAGTTGTAGGCAGCAGGAACAGAGAAAGACTCAACATGAGAGGGATTGACTCTATAAAGGAAGCTATGGCCCTCGGTTTGCAAGACCTGAGCAAGTAGCACATTCTGGAGGACATTCATAGGGTCGCCATAGGTCAGAAGAGACCTGACAACACTTAATACACACCATAAATGAAAATGGAACTTTAACTAAGGGGGGCACAGTGACCCCAAAGCAGCAGGAGATGGGGGACACAGTGGCTGCAAACACATGGACTTATCAACTATTCACAGAGCTTAGGAAGTCTGGAGTGGGGCAACGTTTCAGACTGCCCTCCCCCAAAAGAATCCTCTGCACACAAAAAATCAAAATGGCCAATAATGTAACATAATCATTTGAATTGTTTTGCCCAGTAATCATAAGCTGAGTACTTCCCCCCCCAAAAAAACCCCCCAGAGTGGCTTTTTAAGTTCAGCTAGAAACATTACTTCATTTCCCAGACTATATATCTCATTTTACCATCTGAAAGAGCCCTTATCGGCTTCCCCAAGATCACTTTTCCACTTAAAAGTTTAGTTCGCCGCTGAACTGGTGATGAATGTTAAAGGCAGCTATTTTTGGATCCTTTCCCGTTATTATTATTTTTTTTAAAAAATATCTCTAAGCATTTTGCTTCCACTGAAGTTTCCTTTTCATGCTGTCACTGGAGTTAGAATTATTTCCCTTTATCCCGTCTAATTCGTGTTATACGAGGTCAAACAACATGCATGTAGCCAAATTAATTGAGTTAGTTAACGGAGGCACTGCAAAAGTCGGCGCCTAATAAAATTCACTTTCTCGTTTATTTTGAAGGAAATCGTGCAAAAGCTTATACCGTGAATAAAACTTTGTGGGTCTTAAAGGTGCCACTGGACTCAGACATTTGTTCAACACCCCCTAATGACGTTCTTCTTTGGGTTGCAAGAGATCTTCCATTCTAGCTGGTTCTGAAGAAGCAAGCAGTGACTCACAAAAGCTCACACCCTGTTACATTATTGTCCTGGCATATTTTGTTGTGACATAACACCTTCCCACAGTCTAGAGGGTTGCCAGCTCTGGGTTGGGAAATACTGGAAGATTTGGGGGATGAAGCTTCGGGAAGTTGAGGTTTGGGGTGGGAAGGGCAGGGCAGGGACCTCAGCAGGATATAATGTCAGAGAATCCATCCCCCTAAGCACCCATTTGCTCCAAGGGAACCGATCTCTGTCCTCTGAAGGTTAATTGTAATAGCAGGCGATCTCCAGGTGCCACCTGGAGGTTGGCAACTTCAGCTCCTGGGCTGATTTCACCCTGGAAAGTTTGACCTCCCTTGCACCGCCCCCCATCAGCCCTGGCCATCATCTCCAAAGCCCTCATACATCGCCCATCCTGGGCATCTCTACTTAACCGAGCCACCTTTCAAGCTGTCAACGCACTAATCAATCGTACCAATCGATCCACTATTGGACACGGACACGTAAGTGGACCGCGGAGGGAACAATGAAACGCAATGGCTTTGGGGACCTCGTGGGACAGAGCCCTTGCCCGTTTCTTTGTTTCTAAAGCATTACTGCAACCATTGGACAGTTATTTCGAAATATCAGGACTGGGGTGGAGAAGCAGAGGGAGAGATTGATTTTTCACAGCGAGACTAGGAAGCCCCATCCTTTGCAAACCCCTGAGACGAAAGCAGTGCTTAAAAAGACATTAAACAGAGACGGCCATCGCCGTCGGCCATGAAATCCTGACAGGGCTTGAGTTGCACCTACAGGTAGGCAGATTTTACAGGTGCCAGTGTTTCCCTGGAGGACCTTTTGTGGGCATCCTTTCTCTTTCTCTCTCTCTCTCTCTCTCTCCTCTCCCCTCCCTCCTTTCACCCCAATGACTTCTGTCCATCACGGTTCACTAGAAGTTCTTCATCCACAAATCACGCCCCACTCAGCTGCCAAGCAACCTCCAGCCGGAATGGCAATTAGCCAGATGTCAGTGGTCCTATTATCTCCCTTCCTCAGTTCTCCATTATTTAGTCACTGCACGATAACAGGGGAGGGGGGGAGAGAGAGAGAATTATAGCAGAGAATCCCACCAGGGCTCCACTTTAGAAGCCTGCCAGGAGAGGGGGGGGGACCGCAGCGGCCCCAGAATGAGACCAGGAGAGCCGCTAAACACAGTCATTAGTGTGTCTCCCCTTGCATTTTAACTCTTTGCAAACAAGGGAGATGCTGCCAGGCAGGGATAGTTAGAGGGTATTTCACTCCTTACCCCTACATTACACTGAGAGAGCAGCCAGTTGGGGGTAGTGGTTAGGAGTGTGGACTCTAATCTGGGAGAACCGGGTTTGATTCCCCCACTCCTCCACCTGGCTGGATGACCTTGGGCAAGCCATAGTTCTGCCAAGAACTGTCCTTGAAAGGGCAGTTCTCGAGAGAGCTCTCTCAGCCCCAACTACGTCACAGGGTGTCTGTTGTAGGGAGGGTAAGGGTAAGGAGTTTGTAAGCCACTCTGAGACTCCAAGTGAAGGGTGGGGTATAAATCCAATCTCCTCCTCCTCCTCTTCATCTTCTCTGCCTGCAGGCAACCGGCTTTCCCAGACAGCTATAATCAGTTATGAGTGGGCCCTGTTCTCATTTTAGCCAGATTTCAGACTCATTGCAGCACAGAAGTAATGGAATTGATGCATAATTAAAACACATATCTTGTTTCTAAACTTGATCTCTGAGTGGGAAACTGAACATAAGAACATAAGAAGAGCCCTCTTGGATCAGACTAATGGTCCACCTAGTCTAGCACCCTGTCTCGCTCAGTAGCTGACCAGTTCCTCTGGACAGCCAAAAACAAGATATATAGCCACGGCCGTACATAACGACATAAAAACAGCCCTGCTGGACCAGAGCAGTGGTCCATCTAGTCCAGCATCCTGTCCCACACAGTGGCCAACCAGTTCCTCTGGAGGGCCAACAACAGGGCAGAGAGGCCGAGGCCTTCATAAGAACGTAAGAAGAGCCCTGCTGGGTCAGACTAATGGTCCACCTAGTCTAGCACCCTGTCTCGCTCAGTAGCTGACCAGTTCCTCTGGACAGCCAAAAACAAGATACATAGAGGCCAAGGTCGTATATAAGGACATAAAAACAGCCCTGCTGGACCAAAGCAGTGGTCCATCTAGTCCAGCATCCTGTCCCACACAGTGGCCAACCAGTTCCTCTGGAGGGCCAACAACAGGGCATAGAGGCTGAGACCTTCCCCTGATGTTGCCTCCAGGCTCTTGGAGTCAGAGGCTTAGTGCCTCTGTGAATGTGGAAGTTCCCCCCAGTCACCATGGCTAGTAGCCATTAGACTTATCCTCCATGAATCTAATACCCTGAAGACAGACCTCAGAAGACAGGGCAGGGCAGGGCAGGAGAAGGTCTCTGCTTCCTAGCTTTTGAAAATAAAATAAGAAGGCATCAAACTAGGGTTGCCAGCCTCCCAGTGGGGCCTGGACTTCTCTTGGAATTACAACCGATCTCCAGATTACAGAGCCCCTGAAAAAAAAGGCTGCTTTGGAGGGTGGACTCTATAGCATCCCCAGTGAGTTCCCTCCTCGCCCAAAGCTCCACCCTCCCCAGGTTCCACTCCCAAATCTCTGGGAATTTCCCAAGCTGAAGCTGGCTACCCTACTTCAAAGCACCACCGCAACTGCAACCAGATATTTATTTATTTATTGCATTCCATTTATATCCCGCCCTCCCCACATGCAGGCTCAGGGCGGCTTACAAGGCACAAAGTGCAATAAAAACAAACAGATTAAAAACAACTGAAGCTAAAAATTCACAACTAACAGCATACCTGAAAGACTGAAATTACGCACTCCCCATTGCATATCAGGAGGAGGTCAGAAGATCAAAAAGGGGGGGGACGCCATGGGCCGTGATGTTCCAGTTACTCCATCGGCCCAACCTGGCAGTCCTGCTCCACAGTTACGCGGTGGTGGTAGTGGCGGCGGCGGCTCCTACTCAAAAGCCTGGCGGAAGAGCTCCGTCTTGCAGGCTCTGCGGAACTGTAAAAGGTCCCGCAGAGCCCTGATCTCCTCCGGGAGCTCATTCCACCAGGTAGGAGCCGCCACCGAAAAGGACCTGGCCCTCATGGTAGCTAGCCTGGCCTCTTTAGGGCCCGGGGTCACTAGGTGGTGTTGTGACCCTGACCGAAGTGCTCTTTGGGGCCTATATGGGGAAAGGCGGTCCCTCAGGTAAGCACGGCTTGCCACATTTGGTGATGCAGGAGTTTGGATCAGATTTAGCACTAGGGTTCCCAGCCACCAGGTGCCAGTGGAGGTTCCCCCACTTTGGGGGGCTCTGAGTCACCACCGGCCAGCTAGCCACTGGGGGAAAACCCACCCCCAAACAGGGACGTCGCTGTGCAACGCCCCCAACACAATGACATCACCCAGAAGTGATGTCATCCAGTGTTCCCTCTAAGCTGAGTTAGTGTGAGCTAGCTCGCAGTTTTTTAGCCTCCGGTTCACACATTTTTCTCTTGGCTCAGGAAGGAGGGCTCCAGAGCAAACACGTTTATGCAGCAGCCAAATCGCTCTCTCACAATTTTAATGCCAGTAGCTCACAAAGTAGAATTTTTTGCTCACAAGACTCCACAGCTTAGAGGGAGCATTGATGTCATGTTGCCGAAGTCAGGAGTGATGCTCTAGCTTTTGGGCAAACTCAATGGTTTTGAAGGCAAAAACCCCCTAGATTTTTGCCCATAAACTGGAGTTTCACCCCTCGATGTCAGTGACTTCCGAGTGACATCATCACACCGTGCATGATCCCCGGAAGGACCCAGGAGCCCCCCACTGTCTGTGAAGTAGAACCTGGCAACCCTATTTAGCACACACAGTTAATTCCTGCCCTTGTAAATCTCTGACAGTCATTCTCCTAGTCTCTCCCATCCTTATTTGCTGCTCCATGAAACGCTGGAAAAGAAAGTGCAAAGGAGCAGATGATGGAGCTGTTGAGGGGATCTGAAACAGGGAGGTTCAGGTGCCGAATTCTTGGCATCTGTTCCCCCAGAAAATACGGTTAGACTCTGATCTTTCCTAATTTGATTTTTTCCTCCTCTGTCCTCTTCAACAGTGTCCAACATGAACCCTGGCCCCTTGTTTGAGTGAGGTAGGGGAAAGTAGATCATTGGGAAGACGTCTCTACAAAGTAAAGGACCTGGGTCACATTGCTGGATCCCTGGAAGACACCTTGCAAATTTTTGAACCTATGAAGCTGCCTTATACTGAATTAGACCCTTGGTCCATCAAAATCAGTACTGGCTACTCAGACTGGCAGCGGCTCTCTAGAGTCTCAGCCAGAAGTTTCTCGAATCACCTGCTACCAGATCCTGTCAACTGGAGACACCAGTGATTGAACCTCGGACATTCTGCATGCCAAGCAGATGCTATACCACTGATCCACAGTCCCTCCCAATTTGGACCTTTCTATTCCCTACTCATTTGGCCACCCAATGAGAAGGGAGCACTCGCTGGAGAAGACCCTGATGCTGGGAAAGACTGAAGGTCAAAGAAGAAGGGGACGGCAAAGGATGAGATGATCAGACAGTGTCATCGATGCAATGAGCATGAAGTTGGGCAAACGCCGGAGGACAACCAATGAGAGGAGGGCCTGGCATGATTTGGTCCATGGGGTCGTGACGAGTCAGACTCGAGTGTGCGACTGAACAACAAGAATTCCCTACTCATGGTCTTGCTCTGGGCTCATTCCTTATTTCTGGAGTGGACTGCAAAGAGGTCCCCCTGTAAGCTGTGTGCTGATCCTCAACATTATGAAGGATCTCAGACAGCCTAGCTATTCTGTTTCAGAAACTAGTTACTAACATTTTTTCCCCCTGTCATTTCAGACAGACCCGTTTTAGTAACCGGCTGTTACCTGTTCATACAATTTGCTGGTTGTCTCCCATTTGGGAAGTGTGTCTGAAGCGTTGTTGATGAAAATGGCTTTCCTCAGGTCTTCAATCCCTTCTTTTGGATCTGAATCGCTACAGCTATGAAATGCCCCATAGTGCTTCCTCCAGTGACGGGTTTTTCGCGCCTTCTTTCCCCCGGCATGCAATCTCTCTTCTATTTTTAAAATGTTCTATTGGGAGCGCTATAACGCTATTACAGGATGTCAAATCAGCATCATAGCGCTCCCAATAAAATGTTTAAAAACCTTCTCAGAGAGTTCGTGTGCACAGAGGAAAATGGCCGGAAAAGAAAGCAGCACAGTTTATATGGCCACAGCACTTCAGAGACGGCTCCTTACTGGAAGGAAAATGCTGTGTGAAACAGCCGTCCCTGTACCATTTCCCTCCATGATGAGCCAATAAAGGAAACCATGCGGTTTAAAAAACTAATGTGAAATCGACCACTAGTATGGCACCTGCTGATACGTTTTCTTGAGAGACGTGTGTGCATATTCTGTACAGGAGACGGAGAGAGTAGCCCTATCTGGTTCAATTCATGACCTCTCTAGTTACATGATCTCAGGTCACAGGTGTTGGGAAAGACCCCTGTGGGAGACCCTCCAGAGCCGCTTCTCCTCATCACAAACAACACAGAGAAAAAGATGAAGCCGAGCTTGGACTCAGTGTAAGAGTCATAAGTTGGGTTCACATTAGCAACCTCTCCACCAACTGATTGCCCAGCCGTGCCCTTAGAAGGGGGAACTGGAGGAGAAAATGGAAACTCTTCCTGTTAAGTACACCAAGGTCTTGCATAGCCGGCCAAAGATCACTTGAAATGCAGGGGGAATGGAAGTTAGTATTTCTGGGTCACTGTTCAAGGTCATCAATTAATCAGCACTTCAGAGGCCCAGACAGGTGATTAATCAGGGGTCTGGGAGAAAGATAAACCATGTAGGGA
>NW_015161991.1:520235-522958 GCF_001447785.1 Gekko japonicus | reverse complement strand
AGGCGACAGCTAGATTCTGTAAACATTTAAAGCATGGACTGCAGACAGAAAAGTGACCCTCCAGAAATGAGTTTGTGAGGGTCTGTATTTATTTTCCCCTTACTCACTTCCAGATCACCGTGAAAACGAATGATTTATTGCCAGCTCCCTACGGCTCTGAAAAGAAATCCAGCACTCTTCCATTACACTACTTTGCCCTACACTGTATGAGAAATTTCAGGTGGCTATGTGTGTGTGTGTGTAATGTATATATGTGTGTACGCATGAACACACACACCCTTTTTTATATATACTTCTGAACATAGCCCCAGAAATGCAGATAAATAAATTCACACAATGGGGCCATATACCAACAGGATATACAGGGAAACATCAAGTCTTGCCGAAAAGTCTGACAACTAAAAAGGTAAAGAGGACTTCAGAGAATCCCTCTTAAAAACCTTTTGTGATTGGGAGTATTTCTCCTTGACCAGAATCATGACAATGAATTTACAGTTTTCTAACCAGGGGTTGGATCCAACTAGTTTGTCTGTTGGTGATAAAAAGAAGAAGAGAAGAGACTTATACCCCGCCCTTCACTAGCCAAAGGAGTCTCAGAGTGTCTTACAATCCTTTCCCCTCCCCACAACAGACACCCTGTGAGCAATGCTCACTCTAAGCTGTGGAGTCCTGTGAGCAAAAATTATACTATGTGAGATACTGGCATTAAAGTTGTGAGTAAACATTATGGCTGCTGCATAAATTAGTTTGCTCTGGAGCCATCCTTCCTGAGCTTAGACAAAAACGTGTGAGCTGGAGGCTAAAAAACTGTGAGCTAGCTCACACTAACTCAGCTTAGAGGGAACACTGCCTGTGAGGTAGGTGGGGCTGAGAAAGCTCTTTCATGAACTGCCCTTGAGAAAACAGCTCTGAAGGAACTCATGACACACCCAAGGTCTCACCAGCAGCTGCATGTGGAGGAGTGGATAATCAAACCTGGTTCTCCCAGATCAGAGTCCACGCTCCTAACCACTACATCAAACTGGCTCTCAGGTCTCCTGTGACCACCTAAAAAGTCTATGCTGTGGGTCACGGGACCTTCCTGGACCAAAGCCAGAAGAGTCAGGAGGATATATTAAGAAGGAGAAGTGGGTGAGTTTGAAGGAAAAAGCTGACTGGATCCAACCAGTATTTCAGGGTGATGAGCTGGCAGAAAATGTAGAGGATTAGGGCAAAATTTTGCATTTTGTGATTATTGGGCTGGATCCTATCAGATTCTTTGCTTGAAGTTGCCCAGTTCCCCACCTCACCACAGCCCTCGTCCTGTGCGCCTCTCGCTTCCAAAATGGAAGAAACAGGGATTTTTACAACACCCAGCATTGAAGAAAACGAGACTACTCTTGAGAGAACAGCTCTGAGAGAACTGTGACTGACCCAAGGTCATGCCAGAAGCCGCATGCGGAGGAGTGGGGAATCAAACCTGGTGCTCCCAGATCAGAGTCCACGCTCCTAACCACTACACCAAACTGGCAACACTCATAAACAATGCCAGAGCATGTGGCGGTGGCTGCAGCCTCAGAGGAGGAGGAAAGAGAAAGAAAGTGGGATTTGAAGGACAGAATTCTATTTAGGACCGCACTATCAATACTTTGATTCCATTTCCTTTCCTTTCCCTCCATTTTGTCCTCAGCGCCTCTATCAATCACATTGCCTAACTCCTTTTCTCCCTGCAGGACTTCCAAAATTCTTTCTTCCTTCCCCTCAAACGTCTTTCCCTTCTGGCCAGGGTCAAAATCCCATTTCAGAGCATTTCAGCTCTATATATAATAAAATGCATTATTCTTATCGGTTTGAACCTCCAAGCACTGCCACAAAGCTAATATAGATGAATAGCGAAATAATTTATCAAAGCCTATCTCCATTTCATTCTAGAGACAACCTCTCCCGGCCCCCTCCAGCCAATTCTTTTTCCTTCTTGCTTTTGAAGAAAGGTTGGGGGATTTAAAAAGAAACACACCAAATGCCTGAGGAAATGATACAGTACCTCAGAAAAAGTTGTTCCTTCCCGGAGAAGCCAAAAACTGCAAAGGAGCCTATGGTAGAAAGAAAGCAGGCCTCAAACCAGGGTTGCTGATCCTGAATAGTGGTCCTCCTCTTCAACTTTGGAAGAGGAAATGAAAAGTCTTGGTACATATATCAAACACCTGAAGATGTCTGAAAGTGAGGCAGACCTCTGGTCTATCGGAGTCAGTATTATCTACTTTGACAGGCAGCAGCTGTCCGGGTTCTCAGGTGAAAGTCTTTCCCAGGGCCTGAAATCTCTAGCTGGAGGCAGCAAAGAGTGAATCCAGGACCTTCTGCATGAAAAGCAGCTGCTCTATCCCAGAGGAAAGGCTGAAGAGTAGAGGACTTTTCCAGGGCTTTTTTTTTGTAGAAAAAGCCCAGCAAGAACTCATTAGCATAATAGGCCACACCCAACAGCAGAAACTCATTAGCATATTAGGCAATGCCCTGACATCATATATCATTAGCATATTAGGCCACACCCGCATTTTACCAGAAGTGTGGTCATCCAGCCACACCCACCTGTTGCTTCTGATTCTGTTTAGCTTGTTTGTTGTCAAAACCCAGGGCTTTTTTTGTAGCAGGAACTCCTTTGCATGTTAGGCCACACATCCCTTATGTAGCCAATCCAAATGAGTTTCTGCTATTGGGTGTGGCCTATTATGCTAATGAGTTCCTGC
>NW_015161991.1:467298-520207 GCF_001447785.1 Gekko japonicus | reverse complement strand
CCGTTCCTGTGCGTTCCTGCCCAAAAATAGCCCTGGACTTTTCAGTTTAGAAAAGAGATGACCGGGGGGTGGGGGGTGGGACATGTTACAGGTTTATAAAACCATGCATAAGGTAGAGAGAGCTGATAAAGAGCCCTTTTTCTCCCTCTCCCCAAATACTAGAACTGAAACTGACGGGCAGTCGGTTCAGGAGAGACAAAGGGAAATACTACTTTACACAGAGAGTGATTCAAGTGTGGAATTCACGGCGAGAGGGTGTAGTGACGGCCACAGGAACAAACAGCTTTCAAAAGGGGATTAGACAGATTCGTGGAGGACAAGTCTGTTTGTGGCTACTAGCCACGGTGACTGAGGGGAACCACAGAAAGACAAAAGGGGGGGAAGAAACCAACCTGAAAATCAAGTCAGGAACCAAAAGGCTGAGCAACTAGGAAATAAAATAAAACACAGCTATTTATTACACAGAGCACAGGATTTTAGGATTAAAAGTGACATACATAGGGTACCACGAAAAAATCATAGTATAAAGCAACAAGATGAAGTTGCACATCCATAGAGTCCTAGAGTCACAGAGTTGGAAGAGGCCACACAGGCCACCTAGTCCAGCCCCCTGCTCAATGTGGGGTCAGCCTAGAGCACCCCTGACACACACACCCCAATACCACCACAACGCTCCTACCAGTTGTCAGGCACTGCATGGCAACTCTGAACTCAGCACTTTGCTAGTCAATCCACCCCAAATGTCCTGCTTTTTCCCCGTACCACTCAAGACCTGTTGGAATTTATCTGATGAAGAAGAAGGGGAGGAGGAGAAGATTAGATTTATACCCTGCCCTTCACTCAGAGTCTCAGAGTGGCTTACAATCTCCTTTCCTTTCCCCTCCCCGCAACAGACACCCTGTGAGGTAGGTGGGGCTGAGAGAGCTCTGGAGAGAACAGCTCTGAGAGAACTTTTGACTGACCCAAGGTCACACCAGCAGCTGCATGTGGAGGACTGTGGAATCAAACCTGGTTCTCCCAGATTAGAGTCCGTGCTCCTAACCACTACACCAAACTGAAGACCCAAGAAGCAAATGGGCCTGAGTAAAAAAAGGTACATTACTTACAAAAAACAAGTATGTTACTTGCAAAAAGATTAATTTGGAGTCACAATCCATTGCAAAGTGGTTCCTATAGGTTAAATTAAAAAGGTAAAGGTAAAGGTTCCCTTGCTCTAAAGCCAGTCGAATCCGACTCTAGGGTTGCGGTGCTCATCTCCGTTTCAAAGCCGAAGAGCCAGCGTTGTCCGAAGACGTTTCCATGGTCATGTGGCCGTCATGACTAAACACCGAGGCGCACGGAATGCTGTTACTTTCCCACCGAAGTGGTACCTATTTATCTACTTTCAATTTCTTGCTTTCTAACTGCTAGGTTGGCAGGAGCTGGAACGAGAGACGGGAGCTCACTCCGTCATGTGGCAACTCGGGTCTCGAACTGCTGAACTACCAACCTTCCACAGCCTGCAGTTCAGCGTCTTAACCATTATGAGCCACTAAAAAAGTGGTGCTCCAAATAACGTTTATAAATCAATTCTGGATCAACTGAAGAGCCCTCAGTCATCAGAGATGGTAACTCAGGACCACCATGGTGTCCTGGGCCACAGTTAAATTCCCAGTTTGCATTCATGTGCAAACCAGGGACAGGATGCTGGACCAGATGGCCTATTGGTCTGAGCCAGCAGGGCTCTTCCTATGTTCTTAGGAGCCACCAGCTGAACTTCTTTTCCAAGAAGTGAGCCCCTCCTTGCTTCCCTATAAGAACATAAGAGAAGCCAGTGTTGGATCCAGCCAATGGCCCATCCAGTCCAGCACTCTGTCACATAGTGTATGGAGGGAATCCAGCTAAAGAAGAAAAGAAGTCTTAGATAAATGAAGGAAGAATCTAATAATGTTTAGATTATGAAATAGAGGAAGCTGTACGGTGGTCGGGTTAGGTGGGTAAAGAAAGGGAATAAGATAACGAGGATGGAGATCATTTATATGCTTTCAGTGTTTAATATGATTTTTAGAAAGAGGAGAATATAAGGGAAATGAAGTGTTAAGATATGTATAAAATATATGGATGCATGTACACTCAATAAAATATTAATTAAAAAACCCAACAAGGTGCCATCAGGAGGTCCATCAGTGGGGCCAGGACACGAGAAGCCCTCCCACTGTTGCCCCCCCAAGCACCAAGAATACAGAGCATCACTTGCCTCCTTCCTTTCTTCCACAGCAGCAAAGCTACCAGGATCCAACCCTACGTTGAAACCTCAACCCCATGAAGTTGTTTCTTACTCTCTCCTATCTGGCTGGGCTTAATGTCTGTCTTCTAACAGGGACTCATCACTATGAATGACTACAGCCAGCCTTCTAGAAACCTGTTGGATCCCCAAGCATCGAGAACAAATCCACGTTTCAAAAGAAAGCAAAGTTTATTTCAAAGCATTGGAAAGAATACTCAAACACGTTCCTTGTTAGAACTGAGGACAGGCAGTTAGGGCAGACATGATAAAGGGATTCAAGTTAATTACAGATCCAATGAATAACGTTCCCGCTGGCGGGCAGAAGAAAACGGTTGCGCGCCCAGGTCCTGGGAAACAGGCAAACAGTAGACATAACACAGGTGCCGTTCTCAGGCTTGATAAGCAACAAGCTAGTAGCGAAGCATACTCTCCCCCACACAACCTCCAGTTGTTTTACTTTAGCATTACAGCAGGGAAACACGATGGCCAGCTGGCAGGGACAGGGGTCACATATGTACAAACAGAAGTCACACAGAACACCATGGCAGCTTGCTGACAAAACCTCAACCCTGTGAAGGGGTCCGCTTTGTAATGGCATTGTCGTGGGGATTGGGGAGGCACCGTTACCCTCTGAGAGCTGGACCCTCCCCATTTCTAGGACAAGAGAGGAAGAACTGAGAGGGGACACACAACCCCCACTGGGGATGGAATCTATTTCAGAGAGCGTAGAAGACCATATCTGTACTCCAGTGCCATTTTGGTGTCGTGGTTAAGTGTGCGGACTCTAATCTGGGAGAACCGGGTTTGATTCCCCACTCCTCCACTTGCACCTGGCTGGATGACCTTGGGCAAGCTGTAGTTCTGATAAGAGCTGTTCTTGAAAAAGAGCAGTTTCTGTCAAGAGCTCTCTCAGCTCCACCCACCTCACAGGGTGGCTGTTGTGGGGAGGGGAAGGACTTTGTAAGCCATGCTGAGACTCCTTTGGGTAGTGAAGGGCGGGGTATAAATCCAGTCTCTTCCTCTTCTTATTTTACCTCACAGGGTGTCTGTTGTGGGGAGGGGAAGGGAAAGGAGTTTGTAAGCCGCTCTGAGACTCCTTTGGGTAGTGAAGGGCGGGGTATAAATCCAATCTCCTCCTCCTCCTCCTCCTCTTCTTCAGTGTGAGGGAGTGATGTGTTTGGGGCTGGAGCTGGCTGACCTGAGGTGAAGACCAGGCCCGGGGGGCAGTTCGAAGAAGATAAGCTGTGGTTCCAGAGGAGAGAGAGGAGCAGACGACTCACCATTGCCTCAGTGACTCCACCAGGGTACTCCATTTCATCACCTGATGAGGTGTGCCTTGCACACGAAAGCTCACACCTTGAATAAATCTTTGTTGGTCTTAAAGGTGCCTCTGGACTCAAACGTTGTTCCACCAGGGTCTGTTAGGTTGGCTGGGCTAGGTTAAGCCGTGTAGGAAATGACCCTCAGGAGACCGGACTGGGATCAAGACCAGCCTGAACTAAAGGATGGGAAAAGATGAGAGAAGAAAGCATGGTCTTGTATGGCAAGGTAGGCTGTCAATCCACATTCAATGCACTTTCCATCTGGATTTTGCCAGTGCACACAGTAAAAATCCAGTTTGAAAGTGGATTGAAAGTGGATTATTTAGGGTGTGTGACCACAGCTGTAGTTTCATATTAATTATGTGGTTGTCAACTGTTGTTGTTATTTTTTGCTGTATTCTTTCATCACCCTTTTACCAAGGTGATCAGAGTAGCATACCCATGTCTCTCTTCCCCAGTTTTGTCCTTGCAACAATCCTGTGGAGTAGATTGGGCTGAGAGAGAGAAAGAGAGAAAGTCAATGGTCAGCTTTACATTTAATAGATGAATGGGAATGGGAACCCAGGTCTTAGTTTGTTGACACCCCACTACTCCATCACACTGGAGCCTACCCTTCTGATTTTGTAGATTCAGGCTGCACTCCTAAGAACCTCTTCCTGGGAGTAAACTACTGAATAAAATGGGACTGACTTCTGAGTTGACCGCCTTAGGATTGCTCCCTCGTTTGTGTAGCAGGTAGGTTGCTAATACCCCATTTATGCATACTTTGTATGTACAATTTACACCTTTCATTTGCATAATGTGCACATAATGTGTCTTCTTAATTTGATACCCACTCCTGAAACTGAAAATTTTGCAAAACAGAGCATTGTGGGTTTGATTGGCACAAGGGAGCCGAAAAATTAAAACATAGACAAGGCAGTAGTGGGGAAACAACAAGGAAAAGAAAATCAAAATGATTCCTATGCTGAACCTCGTATTCCAAAGAATCACACATACTAAACAATCCACTTTCAATCTGCTTTTCAGTTCACACAGTAACATCCAGTTGGATAGTGCATTAAAAGCACACTGAAAGTGGGTTGAAAGCAGATTATTTAGTGTGTGTGATCGCAGCTTTAGGGAATACAAGCTACATGGAAACGCCTTCAGAAATACCACTAGCCTGCTAGTTCTGTTTGTAGGAGCCACCAAATTCTCCTTAAATTTTCACTTCCAGCACGTTTCATTGCCAACTCTAACATCCAATGGTTGCTTAGTTTTTATTACCCCATGGTTGGCTGGCCCTTGTTAAATGAGACATTTGCCTCTGGGATCTCCAACACGACCAAATTGCCCATATCCATCAATGGTGCTTAATTAATAGCTGCAGTCTCTGTTTCCTTACTATCTCCTATCTGGCTGGGCTTAATGTCTGTCTTCTAATGGGGACCCATCACTAGGAATGACTACAGCCAGCCTTCAAGGATCCAGTCCATTAAGGGACCCAAGAAGAAAGCCCTTCCTGGCTGTCAGTCAAGCCTCACCACACATCTGCCTGAGCTGCCTGCAATCAATATGATCTATTACAAGCCTGAACGTTTGAAGGCAATTCTCTAAAATATCAATGATTTCACACACGGCAACTCTTGGCTTTGGATTCCCTGTGCGTTTTATTGTTTCTGATGGTTCTTTAAATATTTCATTGGAGTAGGGAGGTGGGGGGGGGGTTGATGGCTGGGAACCATATGGAGAAGCAGCGCTTTAATTGTGATGGCATCAACGATGAAGCAGAGGATTTCCTGCTGACACATTGGGAAATGCCGAGAAAGAATCTGGAGCCTCGATATCGGAGGGCTTAGCCGGACGCATTCATCACAGGGAGTTAAACCCAATGAAGTCTGCCTTAAGCAACCTGTCAGTCGCTCGGCTGGAAGTATAGCCCGGGATGCCTCCTAATAAAGGGGAAGTGAAACACAGCCCACTGGTACACAGCCGCCAGCTACTTGGCCTTACGTAGCTGGGCCCTCTGTTTAAAGCATGCTTGCATGAGTACAAAAATTCAAGACCTGAAGGTGCTTTGGAGGTTCACCTACTGCTGCTGGGTCGCAACCCAAAGTAATTCAGTGGGAGGCAATGTTCCCTCTAAGCTGTGTAGTCTTGTGCACAGAAATTCTACTTTGTGAGCTACTGGCATCAAAGTTGTGAGTGAGCTATTTGGCTACTGCACAAATTAGTTTGCTTTGGAGCCCTCCTTCCTGAGCTAAGACAAAAATCTGTGAGCGAGAGGCTGAAAAACTGTGAGCTAGCTCACACTAACTCAGTTTAGAGGCAACACTGGTGGGAGCTGAGGCAGCCATGATTCCATTCAGCCCCTGCCTTGGGTCTAACTTCTTCCCTAGCCATTCTATTATTGTTGTTGTTGTTGAGAGCCAGTTTGGTGTAGTGGTTAAGTGTTCAGATTCTAATCTGAGAGAACCAGGTTTGATTCCCCACTCCTCCACTTACAGCTGCTGGGTGATCTTGGGCAAGCCATAGTTCTGTCACAGCTGTTCTCCCAAGGACAGTTCTCTCAGAGCTCTCTCAGCTCCACCTACCTCACAGGGTGTCTGTTGTGGGGAGGGGAAGGGAAAGGAGTTTGTAAGCCGCTCTGAGACTCCAAGTGAAGGGTGGGATATAAATCCAATCCCCTCCTCCTCCTCCTCTTCCTCCTCTTCTTCTTCTATTATGGTTGCTTGATAAGCACAGGAATGCAATGGAGTCACAAGGGGAGGCAGGAGGTAATGGAGAGCAGAGAGTGGCAGCAAGATGACAATGGGAGAGCCAGTGAAGAGCTGCTGGAAAGAACAGGTGGTGGTGGAAAGTATTGTCGAGTTGCAGCTGACCTACGGCAAACCCCATAAGGTTTTCGAGACAAAGGATGAAAAGAAGTGGCTTCCCATTGGCTGGCTCTGCATTGTGACTTTGGGCTTGCTTGGGAAAGAACAGGTATTGGGAGCCAAATAGAGGGGCTTGTCGTTCAGGACCACGGAGAGCTCCAAGGCAAACGTCTGGCTCCAGCGTGGGCAGGACTATCGATTCCTCCTAGTTCCGTATAGCTTTTAACTTAATTTTTATTTCATAAAATGCAAACAGTGGGACTGCTACTCAAAAGGACAAATCAGTGACGGAAGGGGGGGGGTAATGGAGAGCAGAGAGTGGCAGCAAGATGACAATGGGAGAGCCAGTGAAGAGCTGCTGGAAAGAACAGGTGGTGGTGGAAAGTGTTGTCGAATTGCAGCTGACCTACGGCGAACCCCATAAGGTTTTCTTTCGAGACAAACGATGAACAGAAGTGGCTTGCCATTGGCTGGCTCTGCATAGTGACTCTGGGCTCACTTGGGAAAGAACAGGTATTGGGAGCCAAATAGAGGGGCTTGTTGTTCAGGACCACGGAGAGCTCCAAGGCAAATGTCTGGCTCCAGCGTGGGCAGGACTATCAATTCCTCGTAGTTCCGTATAGCTTTTAATTTAATTTTTATTTCATAAAATGCAAACAGTGAGACTGCTACTCAAAAGGACAAATCAGTGACGGAAGGGGGGGGGAGTGTGGGGACTATTGCCCCTTATTTATTTAGAACATTTTTATGCCGCCTTTCCACCAGATCGGGATCCCCAAGGTTGAGGTCTTTCACATCACCTACTGCCAGATCTTTTCAACTGGAGATGACGGGGGATCGAACCTGGGGACCTTCTGCATGCCAAGATCATGCTCTTTCACCGAGCCATGACCTTGCTGATGATTCTTTGATTCTCCAGCAAAAGCCCAGCAAAGTCAGGTATGAGAACAGGAAGATGTCCTTCCCTTTATGCAAAGTTCCAGGGAGGGGTGTGGGGATCCCCCTTGTCCACATGTTTGTTCAGTGGTTAGAATGTTGCATTCAGGTCTGGTAGACCTAGGTTCAAATCCTCCACTCAGCCATGAAGCTTATTGGGTGATCTTGGGCCAATCATTTCCTCTCAGCCTAACCCAACTCACAGAACTGGTGCAGGGGGGAAATGGAGGAGGGGGAAAGTCGTCAGCTCCGGGTTGGAAAATACTTGGAGATTCGGGGGTGGATCTTGAGGAGGGCGGGATTTGAGGAGGGGAGGGACTTCCACAGGGTATAATTCCACAGAGTCCACCTTCGAAAGCAGCCATTTCCTCCAGGGGAACTGATCGCTGTCGCCTGGAGTTCAGTCGTAATCTCAGGAGGTCTCCGGGCTCCACCTGGAGGTTGGCTCCACTACAGGTAGGCCACAACAACCCAGCGGGGCCCAAAACCGGCCTCTGAACTGCCCGGTTAGGGGGACTCGCCCACTGGCAGCGATCCCCTGGCCTGGCAAACCAGAGCCACATCGGCCCCTTGGGGCACAGGAGCCTCGAAGGCGCGACCGGTCTTCACTCTGCAGATCCACATTGCAAACAGAGACCAGTTTCAGAGGGGTTTCCAGAGGTCATTTCGGGGGGGATCGCGGGGGATCGCAGTTCCCCCGGGTGAGGTGCAGGGGGGCAGGGCACACGACGAAGCCCGAGTCCCAAATCAGAAAAGAGCAATCACTTCCCCCCCTTTTGTTATGGAGACCCCAACAAGAAAGATCCACACTCTTGCAAGCAGAGCTTCCGGTTGTACCCAAAATAACTATCCTTTATCTTCTCTATTTTTTCTCCCTCCTGATGGAACTCGGCTGCCCTTTCCATTTTTAAATGTCAGTACATACAAAAAAAATATTATCTCATGCCAGGTTTAGCCTGATGATGTTTTCAATGTGGGACCGGCATCGGCAAAGCCAAATTAGCTAAAGTCTTGGTAAGCAAATGTCAGGCTTCTGACAGTGAGAAACACATCGGCTATTGCCTGAGAGACGCCTACCCTTCCACCCATCCCCACTGCAAAGGTCCACATAACAAATGGAACTCATTGAAATACGGACATTATTCACCCCCCTTGCATATGTGCAGCTTCTTCTCCACTGCCTCCTTAACAGATGTCAATAAATCGGATATACATGTTTGGCAAACCAAAGTGCCAACACCACTGAGAGTCGAGAAGGGAGAAAGGAGAGGTTAGGGGCCTGCATATCACTTCACGGCACATGGTTGGAGCAGTATATCTGCTTCTCCGGCTTGGCAGCAAACCTGAAATTCCCTCCGGAGCTGGCCAATTGAACATAAGAACATAAGAGAAGCCAATGTTGGATCAGACCAATGGCCCATCTAGTTCAACACTCTGTCACACAGTGGCCAAAAATACCAGGTGCCATCAGGAGGTCCACCAGTGGGGCCAGGACACTAGAAGCCCTCCCACTCTTGCCCCCCCAACACCAAGAATACAGTGCATCAATTGCCCCAGCCTGAGAGTTCCTATCTATACCTTGTGGCTAATAGCCACTGATGGACCTCTGCTCGATATGCTTATCCAATTCCCTCTTGAAGCTGTCCAGGCTTGTAGCTGCCACCACCTCCTGTGGCAGTGAATTCCATGTGTTAATCACTCTTTGGGTGAAGAAGTACTTCCTTTTATCTGTTCTAACCCGACCGCTCAGCCATTTCATGGAGTGCAATTTCATGGAGATAGGAAATGTTTATTTCTTATGGTTTCTGCCCCGTCTGAGTCCATCTGGTGCTTCAAAACGGCTAATAAAAAGATGGAAACATAACCCTCCCCCCCGTTTATGCCTATGCGAATTTACTAAGCATGTTGTGAATACATTTCTACAAAAACGGTGTCCCGAATGGGTGGTGTCATATTTATTTATTTATTTATTTATTTGCTGACTTGGCAGGAATTAAATGGCATGATCAGGCCCGTAGCCAGTGGTGGGGCACCGAGGGCGGTGCTGCCTACTGAATCAGCAGTGTCCCCCTATGCCTTTCCTTACACTTTCCTTAAACTGCACCATTACAGAAATCGCTTTGGGCCAGCTGCTCTCTCCTCGGCGCTCATGTGCCCTCAAGCATCTGCAGGCATGTTCCTTCGACAGTTTGTTGGGGTAGCCTTTGGTACTCATAGGGAGGAGAGTGGGAAGGAGAGGAGGATGAGGTGAGGCATGACTGGAACTTGCCTGGAAGAAGCCAGAGGGAGAGGGCGCACTCAGAGGAACAGGGGGAGGGCCGCACATGTGCACGCCGATGCTGCCACCATCACCTCCTCCTCCTCTACCACTTCCATCATCATGGCTCACTCTCCTGTGCAGCAGCCCAGCCTGCTGAGGATGCAGGTGAGAAACCCACCACAACTTTTTCTCCCCCTTCCAGTTTGGTGTAGTGGTTAAGTGCGCGGACGCTAATCTGGGAGAACCGGGTTTGATTCCCCACTCCTCCACTTGCAGCTGCTATGGTGGAGTGTGACCTTGGGCAAGCCATAGTTCTGACAAGAGCTGTCCTTGAAAGAGCAGTTTCTCCCAGAGCTCTCTCAGCCCCACCTACCTCACAGGGCGTCTGTTGTGGGGAGGGGGAGGGAAAGGAGTTTGTAAGCCGCTCTGAGACTCCTTTGGGTAGTGAAGCGCGGGGTATAAATCCAATCTCCTCCTCCTCCTCCTCCTCCTCCTCCTCTTCTTCTTCTTCTTCTTCTTCTTCTTCTTCTTCTTCTTCTTCTTCTTCTTCTTCTTCTTCTTCTTCTTCTTCAAGGCCCTTTACTCCATTTGTACATGAAGCCGTTCCTGAGTCCTGGCTTTAGAAAGGGAGGGTAGGCGGCCTCCCCCCCTGCCCCCCTTGCCCTGTCAGAGCTGGGAGTGGGGAGGTCTGGCCACACACTCCTCCCCATATTCTGGGCCAGGCTAGAGCGAGAGTGAGTGAGTGTGTGTCTTTCCCTTTCCTCTTCAGGCCGGCATAATGGCATGGTGCAGCTTAAGCTCTCCCTCCCCTCCACTTGAAGATATTAGCTGGATGTTCTTCCCACGGGCAGATCTTTAGGGCTTCAACCCCCATATTAGCAACACATCATTCTGCAGATGTGCATGTGAATTTAAATTAAATTAAATAGCATGGGGACTTAGCGCTCCCCCCAAATTCCTGGCTATGGGGCTGGGTATGATACAGGAAAGTTAAGTCGATGCCTAGGATTTTTCAAGCTCACGCCTATATCTGGATCAGGCGTGGCCAGAGTCATCCAGAACAATGTGATTTCCTTGATACTGAAAATGAAACGATATGATCTGCACCTACATGTAAGTAAAGTAAAGGTAAAGGTTTCCCTTGCCCGAAAGCCAGTTGAATCCAACTCTAGGGGGCAGTGCTCATCTCCGTTTCCAAGCTGAAGAGCCAGCACTGTCCAGAGACGTCTCCGTGGTCATGTGGCCGGCATGACTAAATGCTGAGGTGCACAGAATGCTGTTAGCTTCCCACCAAACTGGTACCCATTTATCTACTTGCAATTTCTTGTACTAACATCAAAAACAGACTGTGTACGCCCATGTGTAAATAAGGATGGGAGTATTTGCCAGGGCAAATGCATAAAATTTGTGCTACAACACATAATACGATAGATCATCATGGTGAGCTGCTGTTCGCTCGAAGTATTTAAATCTCTTCTTTACGAAAGGATAGATTTAACATTCATTGCAACTTTACTGGCGAGTCGTCTGGTTCACCGAATAGATCTGCTGCAAGATATATGTTTTGTGAACCATGACCTGAGATGTTGAGGACCATGGCAAAGGCCTCAGAGTTGGCAAAGGGCACAACGTATGGAACAGAACTTGGCAGGATGGATTGTTAGCTTCTCATTTTTATGTGAGATATCATTTATTGTGTGATCTCATAGGGATGCCAGCCTCCAGGTGGGACCTGGGGATCCCCAGGAGTTTTCAGCTCATTTCCCAACTACAGAGATCAGTTTCCTTGAAGAAAATGGATGCTTTGGAGGGTGGATTGTATGGCATTGTACCCTGCTGAGGTCCATAAGAACGTAAGAGACGTCAATGTTGGGTCAGGCCAATATCCCATCCAGTCCAACACTCTGTTACAGAGTGGCCAAAAATACCAGGGGCCATCAGGAGGTCCACCAGTGGGGCCAGGACATTGGAAGCCCTCCCACTGTTGACCCCCCCAAGCACCAAGATGACAGAGCATCACTTGCCCCAGAGTCCCTATCTATACCTTGTGGCTAATAGCCACTGATGGACCTCTGCTCCATATGCTTATCTAATTCCCTTTTGAAGCCGTCCCTGCCCCCCCCCAATTTGCAAATCTCCAGGAGTTTCCCAACTTGGATCTGGCAACCCTGCCCTCCTGTCAGTGACCGGGGAGGGGGGGGACCTGGTTATCCTATCTCTAAATATTCTTTGGATCCTGCCCAGCCAGGTGTGAGGTACAGACATCAAGGAGTCAGTACCAGAAGTGGCCTAGTTCAAGGAGATCTGCAGTCTTTGAAAACCCCAAAATGTCTTTTCAAGGTCTCTTTCTAATAGAACGTTCTTAATCCTGCCTCGTTGTTAGGTAGATAAGCAAAGAGAAAAAGGCAACTGTTTGTAGAAGCCTGGGAAACTGTTAAACAGCTGGAAATCTTGACCGGGGTGAATGATGATTAGAGCTGCTTACCATAACAGTCAAACCAGGAGCCAAATCTGCTTTTTTGATTTCTTTTTCCCACCCAGCCCCAACTGCTCAAGGAAAATATTTACTTTCTGGCTGCTCCATTCAGTGGTCAAGACATTCAGTGCTGGCCTATCAAATATACAGAAAGCCTCGGGCGGCTTTTCATTTTGTTCTGTTTATTCTTCTGCAGAAATAGGTGTGAAGCGCCTCTCAAGAAGCCCAAAGCCTAACTTCAGGGAATTTAACAGATTTGCCTCCCAGTAGGTTGTGAATTTTTTGCTGCTATGCTGTCAGGAGTAGTTTGGAATTTTCAGTTTATGCTATAATCGTCCCTGTGGGAGTGATCCCAGCCATTCCATCTGAGAGACTAGGGAAGATTAATAGTCCAGTCTTCAGCGTGTGTACCTGAAAGAACCTCTCCCCAAATCTGATGGGACATTCACAGTTAGGTATCCACAGAAAGTAAGACTGGTGTCTTTGCTCACTAACTTTGAATCCTTGCCCATTAACTTCGGTGGATGCCCTCTAAATGCTAGTGGTAGTATGGGAGACAAAGAAAAAGTTCTTGCTGTCCACTTTCTTCTCTACCCCATGCATAATTTTTTAAACCTCTAGCCCTGGCTAGCCTGATCTCTCATCAGATCTCAGAAGCTAAGCAGGGTTTGGATAGGATTTGGATGGGAGACCACCTAAAATAAAAGGAGGTACTTCTTCACTCAAAGTGTGATCAACACATGGAATGCACTGCCACAGGAGGTGATGGCAGCTACAAGCATGGGCATCTTCAAAAGGGAATTGGATAAACATATGGAGCAGAGGTCCATCAGTGGCTATTAGCCACAAGGTATAGATAGGGACTCTGGGGCAAGTGATGCTCTGTGTTCTTGGTGCTTGGGGGGGGGCAACAGTGGGAGAGCTTCTAGTGTCCTGGCCCCACTGGTGGACCTCCTGATGGCACCTGGTATTTTTGGCCACTGTGTGACACAGATTGTTAGACTGGATGGGCCATGGGCCTGATCCAACATTTGCTTCTCTTATGTTCTTAAGTCCAGGGTTGTAATGCAGAGGTAGGCAATGGCAAACTACCTCTGAACCTATCTTGCCTTGAAAACCCTATGGGCTTACCATAAGTCAGCTGTGAGTTGACAGCTAAAAACAACAACAATGATATTCCCCCCACACTTCCCTTTTCTCTAAATTGAAAAGTCCCAGACACTTTAGCCTCTCCTTGTAGGAAATGTTCTCCAGTTCCTTAATCATCTTGCTTACTGACCTAGATGGACCAATGGCCTCATTCCATTTAAGGCAGCTTCATGTGTTCATCTTCAGGTCTGCATGCTCATTTGCCCTCCCTATTATCCTCATGCATGTCTCAAAATGAAACACTACCATCGATGCTCTTGGGTTTAAAGCAAGATTCTAAACCATTTCTGAACCCTGGTTTGAAATCCTAATTTGGAAGCCAGAGAACAATTCATATTTGATTGAACTGAGTGAAATGACAAAAACTATGGTTTGCTGTGGAAGTGGAACAATCTCATTTTGGAGTGGCAAATGAAAGAAAGGGATCATGCAAGATTGAAGATACCTCTGTCTCATTCATACAAACACAAGCCATTGTTTGACATTATATGTGAGCCATGCCTCATTGATCCATGGGTGACAAGGTCAGGAAGACAAAATGGGATTTTTCTGGTGGGCATTTTTATAAAGGAAATTGGTTTGTAGCTTTAGTGCCTATGAAATTTTCAATGCACTATTTATTGCATGTATCATACCATTTTGCACTATTTTAAAATGCTGTAATCATGCCTTGAATTGTATATATAATGCAGGCACATCTTTTGTATAAGTGTTGCAAAAGGAGATGTGAAACCGTATAGCTAATGTTGAACTGTGTTCCAGGATGCAGATTAAAAAATCCACAAAATGGGGCCATCTTGGAAATTGGAAGATATCCCCACCATCGTGTTTTTTGCCTGCCTGAATCCTAAAGGTGAACATGTTCATGTTGAGTGTTCTAAACTGGATTGCAAGCACTCTGTGCAGACTTCCACTACCAGCTGGAAACCAAAGCTTGATCCAATAATTTCTGAGCATGTCCCAACAGCACAAGCTAAACATCACCACCTAATGAACACTATCAACTGTTCCCACACAAAAGCAGCAGGTTTTCAAAGTGTAGCTTGATTTAAATGATTCAAGGCCTTTCCATAATGACCCTGAGGCACATGTCATCAAAGTAAGTCAATAAACCATGAGCATGCACTGATAAAGGCACCCCAGCCGGATGCCACATGGAATGCTACCACCTGAGCAAGGGCAGGTACGACCTGTTTTAAAATTGTACATTTTAGCATTGTGTAGCATTGCTTGACTTCAAATGGCCATTTTACGGGAGGCAAGCTGGATTCTTTGTAGCCTCTCATTTGCGAAAATCAAGTCACCAGTAATAAACATGAAGGATGTTTTCACTGAATGGATGAGTACAATTTCCTTTCGTACCCAACAGCCTCAAAAGTGCCTACAACCAGTTTATTCCTGCTTTTTGCAGCAGCTATTGCAAATGCAGCATATAAAGATGCTTGATGATGGGTATTATTGAATGTAATGCAATTTTTTTACTCCAATAAAACGAGTTTTAGAACACCAAACTCCAAGCTTATTCATCTCATCACTCGGCACTCAGGAAGAACAGGAGACACGATTTTTTTTTTAACCTTGTTAAAAAAAGTTCCCATTATATTAATTGCTCAACCTATTAGTATCACTTAATTATGGCAACTTGTGCTTCTTGGAACCTCTCAGGAGGCCAAATTGTCATGATTTATTGTTGACCGACAATGATATTTTTACGTTCGTAAGCAATTAAACACGTAAACAGCCCCCTCCGGGGAAGTTTTGGAAAGCCTGGAAAAGCAGTTGTCATTTTTGAGTTATGGGAGGCCTTGATGAATTATTCACCAAACGGTAGTGCAGGACTTAATGTCTTGTCAAAATATTTACATGTGAAACAAAAACGTATGAATAAATTGTGCTGTTAATGTCACTGAAAGCTGGTCCAGGAGGTGAACAAGGTCCGCTTTTGGGCTGAAAGATCGTGGACGTGTTTGCACAATCAATATCTCAATATTGTCATTCCGGGGATGCTGGGAGATAGGAATGCCATTGGCTACATGGGACCAGTGCATCCTGAGCATGGGTAGGTAATCACCTGGTATGGTCATATCTTTTGATCTGTGTATCTACCCAAGAACAGATGGACTGTGGCAACTAACATGTCAACTGTGAATCAGGAAGAAGAGAAGAATGATTGCTTCAAGACCCTAGCTTTTCTCAGATATACATCCCAACGGTATGAGCTTCCTACCGGGTGTGATTCCCCACTCCTCCACATGCAGCTGCTGGTGTGACCTTAGGTCAGTCATAAGTTCTTTCTGAGCTGTTCTCCCAAGGACAGTTCTCAGGAGAGCTCTCTCAGCCCCACCTACCTCAGAGGATGTCTGTTTTGGGGAGAGGAAGGGAAAAGAGATTGTAAGCCACTCTGAGACTCGTTCAGGTAGTGAAGGGTAGGGTATAGATCCAATCTCTTCTTCTTCTTCTACATTGGGATTGGTTTAGAGGTGGTTCACCATTGCCTGGTTTTGTGTTGCTTCCCTGAATCCCTTCATAGTCTCCCATCTAAATACTAACCAGGGCCGACCCTGCTTAGCTTCTGAGATCTGATGAGATCGAGTTAGCCTGGGCTGCCCAGGTCAGCGCATGCTGGGATTATATCATACTGATCAAAAGTACATACATAACAACAGGACTCTTTTTGTAGAAAAAGCCCAGCAGGAACTCATTAGCATAATAGGCCACACCCAACAACAGAAACTCATTAGCATATCCAGCCACACCCCTGAAAGCATAGCTCATTAGCACATTAGGTTGCACCCCCATGTTACTAGAAGTATGGCCATCCAGCCACACCCACCTTTTGCTTCTTATTCTGTTTACCTTGTTTGTTGTCAAAACCCAGGGCTTTTTTTTGTAGCAGGGACTCCTTGCATGCTAGGCCACACACCCCCTAATGTAACCAATCCTAATGAGTTTCTGATGTTGGGTGTGGCCTATTACGCTAATGAGTTCCTGCTGGGCGTGGCCAACTTGGGAGCCAGCCGGAACTCCGTTCCTGTGCGTTCCTCCCCAAAAATAGCCCTGCATAACAATCACAACTGCATGAGGTTGATAGGGTCACACTGATATCAGCATAGTGGTTCCTGAAACAGACCTACCCTCATTACGAAAGGAAGTTTGCTGGAAATCAATCATTCTTAGCAATGATGGAGTGCTTTGTGCTGATGTTGTCAAGTAGTAACCAACGTACGGTGACCCAGTAGGGTTCTCAAGGCGAGAGCCATTCAGAGGTGATTTGCCATTGTCTGCGTCTGCATAGCAACCCTGGACTTCCTTGGTGGTCTCCCATCCAAATGCTAACCAGGGCTTAGTGTCTGAGATCTGATGAGATCGGGATAGCCTGGGCCATCCAGATCAGGGCACTCTGGGATTCGATAATACCAACCACAAATGTTTGCAAGTTTCCCTTCCCTCCTCCACCTTCCGCCGGATCATAAGAACATAAAACATTCATGCTAGATCAGACCAAAGGTCCATCTAGTCCAGCATCCTGTCTCACACAGTGGACCACCAGTTGTCTTTAGGTCGCTCACAAGAAGGATGAGTGCAACAACATCTTTCCACCCACACTCCCCAGCAACTGATACGAAAGTGCACACTGCCTCTAGTACTAGAAGAAGTATATCTCCATGCTTGTTTACTCAGAAGTAAGTTCAGTGGTATTCAATGGGTTTATTTCTAGGTAAGCGGGCATCCGATGGCGGTCTTTCTCAGATAGTTCAGTTTTTCTCACACACGCATTTAAAAAAAAAATCCCTTTGGCTAAGCAAGGCGGAGAACGGGAAAGATGAATAGGGATGTCAGAGAGATAAGGTTATATTTTCAACTCATACTGTCCAGAAAACAGAATCGGAACATGATCATTTAAAGTTAGGAACAGAAGAGCTCTTGGGTAGATATCAGTAGTTCCAGGGCTATTTTTGGGCAGGAACGCACAGGGACGGAGTTCCGGCTGGCTCCCAAGTTGGCCACACCCAGCAGGAACTTATTAACATAATAGGTCACACCCAACAGCAGAAACTCATTCGGATTGGCTACATTAGGGGTGTGTGGCCTAACATGCAAAGGAGTCCCTGCTACAAAAAAGCCCTAGGTTTTGACAACAAACAAGGTAAACAGAATAAGAAGCAAAAGGTGGGTGTGGCTGGATGAGCACACTTCTGGTAACATGGGTGTGTGGCCTAATATGCTAATGAGCATGCTTTCAGGGGTGTGGCTGGATATGCTAATGAGTTTCTGTTGTTGGGTGTGGCCTATTATACTAATGAGTTCTTGCTGGGCTTTTTCTACAAAAAAAGCCCTGAGTAGTTCTAACAGCAGTTAAAATCCTCCTTATAAATCCAGCTGCCTGTGTCCTCGCCTGCAGAGTTGGTGACCAGAGACAGGGCTTTTTCAGTGGTGGCATCCTCCCTTTCCATTCAGGCTGGCTTCCATTCAAGTGTCTGGCCCAAAACATTTAATTTCCCCCTAGGCTTTTATCTAAAGTAGGTCCTTGGCTCACTGATAGAGCACCTGCTTGGCCGGCAGAAGGTCCAAGGTTCAATCCCAGGCATCTCCAGTTGAAATGACCATGTAGCAGGTGAGATGACAAACCTCTGCTTCAGACTCTGGAGAGCCGCTGCCAGTCTGAGTAGATGGTGCTGACTGTGATGGACCGATGGTCTGATTTAGTACAAGGCAGCTTCATTTATTTATTGACTTTTATTTATTTATTCAATAATTTATTTATACCCCAACCTTTCTCCCCAACAGGAACCCAAAGCAGCTTACATCATTCTCCCCTCTCCTCATTCATTTGATCCTCACAACCACCCTGTGAGGTAGGTTAGATTGAGAGAAAGTGACTGGCCCAGTGAGCTTCCTGGTATACCCCTGGAGAGCATTGCACTCCACTGATAAGAACTTACTGGTGGTCCCTGGCCTGAGAGATATCCAGCTGTCCTCAACCAGGGCCAGGGCCTTCTCAGTCCTGGCCCCGACCTGGTGGAACTCTCTGCCAAATAACATCCATGCCCTGCAGGATCTAATGCAGTTCTGCAGGGCCTGTAAGGCAGAGGTTTCTGTATCAAGGTCTGCAGCCAGAGGAGGCAATTCCAGGGCAAAGGATATGGTATAAGTAGGTGGGACCAATGGCAGAATAAAATAGGAAGGAAGGGAGATGGGTGGCCATTACTAATATATGGAGCACAACACCAGGGGTCTGTGTGTTCTCTTATACTTATTGATCTCTGTAAAGATCTGCTTTCTGAGGCAGAGTTTCCACCGACTGAAAGTCTTGCATCATTGGGTTCTCATAAAACATGACCGCTGTTCCTCATTAGAGCTGGATCCAATGATCTGGTTTCCACAGCCCCTTCCAAAGACGGACCACAAGTGACTAGTTAGAAAGGTCCGGCAACAACACAGCTGCCCCATCCATGCAGCACACCTGCTATCGCCCCCCAGTACCGCTCTAGCTTCCCTTTAATTTACTCACAAGAGAATTGCGCAAGCGGTGCAATATTGCTGACTGCCCGCAGGCCTTCCGAAGTGGAGGAAGAAAGTAAGTTTCAAAACAGCCAGGATGTCTCAGGTGAAATCTGGCATCTTATTTATTGCCCTACTAACAAGCCAATCCTCAATGCGTGGATTTAAGGATCCCACTCCTTCAGACCCGGGCCTGCTCAGGGGGTCTTTTCTCAGATGAGTAATTAATCACCAGAAGTAAGGAATGCAACCTAGCACCAACACGGGTAAATGCACAGCAATGGTGGGGTTTTTAACCCTTTCGTGCTGCTAGCAAAGCACTGGGGTACTCCGGCTGCTTAAGTGGTCCTGCACGAGTACTGTAGTCTACACTGGTTGCTGAACTGGTAACCTCAGAAATGCTAACCTTCACCTCACTGCCCAGCCAGGATCAAATGTCAGATTGCAAAACTCCTATTTCTTATCAACACCCCTGGCAAGAGGAATGTTGAAAAACATTAACTCAAGAAGACTGGCATCAGATTTGGTCTCCCTGTAACCTAACTTCTAACGTCAAGAGCCATTTTGGTGTAGTGGTTAAGTGTGCGGACTCTAATCTGGGAGAACTGGGTTTGATTCCCCACTCCTCCACCACCCTTGGGTAGTGAAGGACAGGGCATAGATCCAAGCTCCTCCTCCTCCTCCTCCTCCTCCTCCCCCCTCCTCCTCCTCCTCCTCTTCTTCTTTCAAATACAAAGCCAAAAATTACTTTTGAGATGGTATATGATGCCCAGGAGACTGTTATCATATTCCTAATAGAAACTCCCTTCTTTGTTGGAAATCATGATGGCAGGAAGGCAGTTACAATAATTGCTGCTGGGAGTGTAAAAGGGTTAGGGATTTCTGGGAGACGGTTTTGATTAGTTTTACCATTTCTGTATTTTAAACTTTTTAGATGCCAATTTATAACCTTAGATGTTATTATATTTTATAATCTTGCTGTTCTTTTATCAGTTATTTATCTGCCTCCTGTTATATTGGTTGTTGGTCTATGGCCATAATAATAAAGGTGTGTGTGATTTCTAGGAGATGGTTTTGATTCAAATTAAGGTTATCACACAATATGACCTACCAAGATGACCAGCATGGATTCTCTTAGATCTATGGCAAGATGCATCAGTCCCCCAAATTCGTAAAAACTTGATATCAACCTTATTAGTTGCCACCAAGATGGTCCTTGCCATTCAATGGAAAGATCCTAACTCACTTTGTTTGAACTTGGGGTATGCCAAGGTCAGAGAACTACATGCAGTGGACAAAACTGCAGATAGTACAGGTATGTTTAGAAGCACAGGAAGCCATGTTAATATACTGGATAAATGGCTCCCATTTCTAGCGGCATCATTTCTACCTAATTCGACATCGGGATCCCAAACTCCACAACGTTTTTACAAAACACTTAATTAGATGGAACACTATGGTTTTGAGGGGCTGTGGTGGCTCAGAGGTTAAGATGCTGAACTGCAGACCAGAAGATCCATAGTTTGGCAGTTCGAGACCCGAGTGCCACATGACGGAGTGAGCTCCCGTCTCTGGCCCCAGCTCTTGTCAACCTAGCAGTTCAAAAGCAAGAAACTGCAAGTAGATAAATAGGTACTGCTTCAGTGGGAAGGTAACAGCATTCCGTGTGCCTCGGCGTTTAGTCATGCCGGCCACATGATCATGGAAACGTCTTCGGACAGCGCTAGCTCTTCAGCTTGCAAACGGAGATGAGCACTGCCCCCTAGAGTCGGGTTCGACTAACTTTTGAACAAGGGAAACCTCTTCATATATAGTTCTAAGAACAGCCTGGAAGATCTCTACAGTATAACACCAATCTTGACTACTGTTATTGTATGCAGCCATTTGAATTTTGAGCTGCTAAGCCTTGTGATTTTTCCCCACGTAAGTTGTTATGTATTCAGCATGATCTATATTGATTTTGTTGCTATGTTATAAGTTAAAATGGTAGTTGTTATATGAAAATTTAATATATATATATATTTAAGTGTCAGAAGTGCAGACAGACCAACTTCTTAAGGATTCCGGGACAGATTTGGACCCAAGCACTACGTTACGTCGGAGATCTGTGATTGGATTCCCAAGTGTGTAATTGAGTTTCAAAAAGGTAACCCAGGAAGCTTCCTTGTTGAACTGGGATTTGAACCTGAATCTCCAGAGGATCCCAGGTTCAATCCCTGGCATCGCCAGTTAAAGGATTTGGGAGTTGGAGATGTGAAAGACCTCTGCTGAAATCTTGGAGAGCTGCTGCCTGTCTTGGTAGACAACCATGACCTTGATGGACCAAGGGTCTGATTCAATATAAGGTAGCTTCCTGTGTTTGTGTGTCCAAGGTCCTAGTTCGACACTCTGTCCCTTGGACTGCAAGGAGATCAAATCAGTCAATCCTAAAAGAAATCAATCCTGACTGTTCCCTGGAAGGCCAGATACGGAAGCTGAAGCTGAAATACTTTGGCCACCAAATGAGAAGGGAGCACTCACTGGAGAGGACCCTGATGCTGGGAAAGACTGAAGGTCAAAGAAGAAGGGGATGGCAAAGGATGAGATGGTTAGAGAGTGTTATCGAGGCAAGGAACATGAAATTAAGTAAATTCTGGAGGACGGCGGAAGACAGGAAGGCCTGACGTGATGTGGTCCACGGGGTCGTGACGAGTCACTCGACTGTGCGACTGAACAACAACAACAATAACCGGTATACTATACTGGCTTTCTATTCCATATTCTTTCTTTGCTAGACTAAAAACAGCCCAAGGGGCATTTTCAATGCGGGGGAAATGATACAAGAGGCATTAACGTTTCCCTTCCAAAGCACCCATGCCACAGTGCATACCAGAGCCACCGAAGATCCTTTTTTTGTGTGGATTAATTAAGTGTGGGAGGGAACAGACGATGGATCCCCAACATCACAGGTAGCTCAACTTTTGCTCACCAGTCAGAGCAAGTAGGAAACCTTATAAATACAGACTATTTTTACTGTCTGCACTGACCTTGCGAAGAAGAAGAGAGGAGGAGGAGGAGGAGATTGGATTGATGCCCTGCCCTTCACTCAGAGTCTCAGAGCGGCTTACTATCTCCTTTTCTTTCCCCTCACCACAACAGACACCCTATGAGGTAGGTGGGTCTGAGAGAGTTCTTTCGAGGACTGCTCTTGAGAGAATAGCTCTGAAACAACTTGTAACAGGCCCAAGGTCATGCCAGCAGCTGCATGTGGAGGAGTGGGGAATCAAATTGGTTCTCCCAGATTAGAGTGTGCGCTCCTAAACCACTACACCACACTGGTTCTCAACGAGGGAGTCAAGTCTGATACTTATTTTATCTTTTTAATTAAAATATTTGCCCCCCTCCCTTTGGGGGCCATAATGGACAGCCAGATCATCTTGGGAAAGAAAACCAACCAAAAATGAACTTTAAGTGAAAATATTTTGAGAACAATCCTAAGCAGGTCTACTCAAAAGTAAGTCCTTTTTCATGCAACCAGTATTGCACCTGGGAAAATGTTCTTAGGGCTGCAGCCCTAAATACTTGAAATAGATGGATAAATATGTGTACCATACTCATATCATCAACATTACGTGAATATTTGTTTTAATGCTCTTAACGGCAGTCCGCCATTTGTCCTTGGGCAATCCAGTCTGCCATGGGTGTTGGGGTTTTTTTGGTCTGATATCTTCATTAGGCTACAGGTTCTCCCCACATGAGTGCATCTTTCTCAATCTGAAAATAATTTAATAGACCATAGGAACTGAATAACTGGGAATGAGTCTTAATTAGTTTTCTTGTCCCCTCTGTTCCAGGGGTCCCACCTCAATAATGTCTAGGTTTTAATTATAGAAAATTTCCTATGGAATTTAATTGGAATCCAAGGGCTCATCTCCTTTGTGCCTCTGCCAAAAATTAAGATCTCTGCTTTATTAAAAGATTTGAAATAATACCAAAAGGCAATGCTCAGAAAGAGCATTTGCGCAAATTAAGGAGAAAGCTCCCATCCCAAGTAGACCCATTTCTCTATTTCTTCCTGTCCTTGGCAGTTTCAAGTGCCCATTAGCATATTAGCTAAGCGTTCAGGCTGAAACAAATATGGCTTTGGAGATTTGTAAATAAAGCCCCCCCCCCAATTCTCATTTCCTTTTCATATTCCAAACTTGCACCCTCTCTGAGTGATTGTCAACGTAGCCCACGACCCCCCCCCCCCAGAATTCTCATTTCCTTTTCATATTCCAAACTTGCACCCTCTCTGAGTGATTGTCAACGTAGCCCCACTGGCTTAGGTCACAATGGATAATTTCTTCTTTCGACCACAATTTAAAACATACACACTGATATGGAATTCACTGCCACAGGAGGTGGCGGCAGCTACAAGCATGGATGGCTTCAAGAGTGAATTGGATAAATATATGGAGCAGAGGTCCATCAGTGGCTATTAGCCACAAGCTATAGATAGGAACTCTCGGTCTGGGGCAAGTGATGCTCTGTATTCTTGGTGCTGGGGGGGGGCAACAGTGGGAGGGCTTCTAGTGTCCTGGCCCCACTGCTGGACCTCCTGATGGCACCTGGTATTTTTGGCCACTGTGTGACAGTGTGTTGGACTGGTTGGGCCACTGGCCTGATCCAACACTGGCTTCTGTTATGTTCTCTTATTCAGAGTTTATTGCACTTATATTCACGACAACCTCCTAATTTACAACAATCCCCCTGAGTTAGGTTAGGCTGAGAGTCAGGGCTTACTGAATGCTATCTAGGGAGTTCTGGAGATGAGCAGGGATTTCAGTCTGGGATTCCCATGCCAGACCACAAAATGGCCACAGTTAAATAGTGCATTAATTGCACATACTGTCATTTATTCAAAAGGGTTACATGCATGATGCATCTAACTACTAGGAGGCTCCATGGTCAGAGGTTCCAAAATTTCTTCTGTAAGAACTAGGCGTGCAGCAGGCCAATTTAATCATAACCACGGCATGATAAGACGAGGTTTAAGCGTACCCTCCCATGCTGTTTTCCCAACCTAAAATGACTCTGGGGAGTTAACTCCCTGCCTTGTTAAGACAAACATATAGATTCTACTGATTACCCAGCACTACAGAGAAAATAACTCAGACTGAAATCTTTAACCTCCTTCCTTTACGAGACTTCACCAGAACTCAGAACCTAAGCAGGGTCAGCCACGGTGAGTGGATGGGAGATCACCAAGGAAGGCAAAGGTTGTTACTCGGATACAGACGGCGTCTCTTTCCTTTTCATAAGTCAGCTGTGACTTGACGGCACTTTCCATGACCATGAAGGAAAAGGCTTTGAAAACACAAGCCCACAGGCGATACTAAACTGATTTCTTTAGATACTGTCTATAATGTTCTTCTCAAATATTCAGGCTTCATTCCATTTCCATAAAGCACAGAATCTAGTCACAGAAGAGGTCCAAGTTCATTATCACAGAAAAATTAGCAATTGTGTTTGCTGTATTTTACAAAACCATTTATTTTGTCTGCCCAAGAGCTACAAGGTCCACTATTGTGTTTCCATTTGAAACGGCCTGCCCAGTGACTATCTTTAGAGACACAAAGTCAAGCTGTCATTTCCTGTAAATGCATAACTGCCAACAACTCTGATACAAGTCAAGCATATTATGGGTTCAGTGATAATGCTGTTAATTTCCAGGGTTGGGGCCAAATGGCATCACAAACGATTCACCAAAGGCCAAGCAATTAGCACCTTGAACAAAAATCCATGTACAGCTTCATGCTTCACTTGTGCGTGCTCATGTATTGTCGAGAAGAGGCGTTCTCATATATATATGTAAGCTTTGCTGGCTAGATGGCCATCTGTGCTGCGCATAGTTCCAATATGCATATGTCACTGTTAGGGATGGGGACAAATGGCATTTTTGAGGTTCAGTTCATAGTTCGTGGCAGAATTACGAACTGAACCATGATCTGATATGCCGATTTGTGAACTGAACTAGTTTGTAGTGGTTGATGAGCCGTTTAAAGTTTAAACCCCTGCTTTCTGCTCCCTGTAAAAATCTGCTCAGCTGTTTTTTGTGAAGAACAGAAAGCGGGGGTTTAAACCGCCACCAAAATTCATGACGGTTTACTGTGGTTTTTCAGTTCGCAAACATTGCTTCAGTTCACGAACATTCAGGTTGTGAACATTGCTTCGTAAACCAAGAACTGGCCAAAAATTGTGACGAACTTTAGTTCATCCGCTGGTTTGTGCCCATCCCTAGTTCCTGTCAATGGTAAATTAAAGAACCATACATACCAGGAATGAGTAAACTTCCTAAACCTCAGCCTTAATGCACAAATAGAAGATTATAATTTAACCGTATACCTGGATGTTAGACTTTATATAACTTGTGAAACAGGATGCTGGTCTAGATGGGCCTCTGGTCTGATCCAGCAGATCCTTCTTATGTCCTTATGCAGTGTTCTACCACTCACTTAATTGTTCAAGGCAACTTATTGTCCTACCAGTGGGATCCACCCCAAAGTCAGCTTTGGTGGGACCCATACATCCAAGCCCAAGAACAGTTTCTTTCAATTGCTGCCAGGTCAGCTAAAAAGTAGGGCTTGAACACTGAAAGGAACACTGAAAGGTTACAGCCACACCTCTAGCATCTCTACAAGATTACATAGAACCTGGTTTTGCTGTACCATCTTGAAATGTTGCATGGCCCATGTTGCCTGATGACACCATCTCCAGGCCAGATGCCTTCAGCCAAGCTCAGAGCCCCGTGGACCTCACAACAGCATACTGATTCCTATAAGGTTCCCAAATATATAAATACTGAATTTTGCAGCTGCACTGTTTTGTATTCAGAAGGGGCCATGGCTCAGTGGTAGAGCATCTACAGAAGGTCCCAGGTTCAACCCCCAGTATCTCCAGTTAAAAGGACCAGGCAAGAGGTGATGTAAGACCCTGGGAAGCCCTTTTAGAAGGGGGGCTTGGCTCAGATAGAGCATCTGCTTGGCATGCAGAAGGTCCCATATTCAGTTCCCAGTATCTCCAGTTAAAAGATCGGGCAGGAGGTGATTTGAAAGACCTCTGCTTGAGAACCTGGAGAGCCACTGCCTGTCTGACTTGGATGGACTTGGATGGACCAAGGGTCTGGTTCAGTGTAAGGCAATTTCATGTATTCATGTGATTTTTAAAAAATCAGTATCTGACATGCATTTTCCCCACACAGGATGAAACAACAGTCTTCTGTTCCCCTACCCAATGGTTGACATTTGGCAAAAGTATCACCATTAAAATCGAAAAGTGTCTAGAAATAGGGTATAATTTTTAAACAAATGCTATAAAACAAATGAACGAGCTAGCAATAAAAATGGGGGAAATAAAAAGACTCCAAGCAGCAGTGTATAAAAGGCAAAGGAACACTCCCCAAAGCACATGTTTGTCCACCCATATTTCTAATCTTGGCAATGCTTGAGAGATGGTTGTGGGCCAGTATCTCTCTCAGTCTTCTCCTGTGCCTCACAGAATTGTCAAGAGGTTTCATTTCTTTAATCCACTTGTACCCTGCCTTTCTCCCCAATGGGGACTCGAAGCAGTTTCCATTGTTCTCCTCTCCTCCATTTTATCCACACAACAACCCTGTGAGGTAGGTTAGGCTGAGAGAGTGTGACTGGACCAAGGTCACCCAGTGAGCTTCCATGGCATGTGGGGTTTCGAACCTGGGTCTCCCAGACACTAGCCCAACACTCTTAACCACTACACCACCCTGGGTCTCAATAAGGGGTGAGGGTTCCAACAGTGCAATCCTAAGAACACTTTCTTGGGAATATGACCCATTTAATAGGCCTGGGAAGAAATCTGTGAAGATCTACTTTAAAATTGCTCTCCAGATAACGGACTGTGGCTCCGCAGTAGAGCGTCTGCTTGGAATGCAGAAGGTCCCAGGTTCAATCCCCGGTGTCTCTGGTTAAAAGGGGAGGATAGGAGGTGATGTGAAAGAACTCTAGAGGAAATCCTGGAGAGCTGATGCCCTTGCAAGTAGACAATAGGTCCTTTCCGCACTAGACCTTAAATCCTGGTTCAACCCTGTCCCCAAACTTACATTCTACACTACACACAAGTTCACCCCTGTAATTACCTTGGGGTATTTTTACATGCTACACTACACTCGAGTTCACCCCTGTAATTATCTCGGGGTATGTTTTTATTTCCACATTATATTGAGGTCACCCCAGTTTCACCCCACACTTCTCCCAAGATAAACAGATGCTTTTATAACCAGGGATAAATGCAAGGTATTTTGTCTCAAGTTGAACTCTGATAAAACCAGGGATGAGATCCAAGTGCGGAAGGGACCAATCTTGACTTTGATGGAGCAATGATCTGATCCAGGTGAGTCAGCTTCAGGTGTTCATGTAAGTCTACTGCCCTGAGCTCCGAAGGCAGGTTGAAACCCTCAGTTTAGGATGAGAAGGCTGACAATCTTCCCAAAGTCTTTTTGCTTCCAGAAAGATGCACAGGGCAGTGTGAACGCTGTGATCTTCTTTTCATATTTCCATAAGCTTTGGTACTATGTTCCAGTGTTTGGATAATTTCCCGTCTATTGGCAATAGCACCACTGGGTTCACCTTCTAGTCTATTGATCTGAAAGTCAGTGTATTTTTGTCTCATAACAAGTAACTACTGTACAGCACAGTTTGGGGTGGGGGGGGGCATCCTTGCAGCTTGGAAGTCAATGTATCTCAGCAATTTGAATTTTTATTACATTTGGGGCTGTTCTATGCAAAGGTCAGGAGAGGGTCTTATTTATTTAGTTAGTGATGACTTTGAAGTTTATTATTTGAGTCTAAGCAGCGAGAGTTCCTGCTGTGGACTATATTACTCCTGAATGAGTAAATATGCTTCTGTTTAATGGAAAGGTGAATTGTTCTTTTATTTCCCCCCCCCCAGTATTATCAGCTGTGCCTTGATATTAAGGTAACCAGAGCAGCATTGCTACCGTAATCCAAAGATGTCTGTTTTATAGTGTGTAGGGTTTCTACCTTTTTATCCAACCGAAAACCAAACAGCAACAGAGCACCGCCAGCGCAAGGCATCTACCAGCACATTAGTGGTGGAAAATACTGTCAAGTCACAGCCGACTTATAGCAACCCTATAGAGTTCTCAAGGCAAGAGGCTAACAGAGCTGGTTGCCATCGCCTGCGTCTGTGGAGCAACCCTAGACTTCCTTGGTGGTCTCCCAACCAGAGGTCATTTCAGGGGGGATCGCGGGGGATTTCAGTTCCCCCGGGTGAGATACGGGGGCGGGGCATATGATGAAGCCCCGCCCCCCGCTTCCGGCCGCCCCGCTTCCGGCCCTCATTCAGCCAGGAGGAGGCAGGAGAAGAGGGAGGGTAAGTTGCTTCCTCCCTGCCTCTCCCCACCCCTGCCTGCCTGGGGCCAGGGAGGGCCTTTGCGGGGCTTCCTTGCACTTCCACCGGCCTTGCAGGTCCACCACCGGGCCCCTCATGGGGCTCGGCAGTGGAGCTGCAAGGCCGGCGGCGGCCGGGACCGTTGGGGGCGGGGTGTGTGGCTTATGACACACTTCCGGTGATGTCAGGGGGTGTGGCCTCATGACACACTTCCGGTGATGTCAGGGGGTGTGGCATATGCTAATGAGTTATGCTAACGAGCTCCCCTAGCTCTTTTTCTACGAAACGACCCCTGCTCCCAACCAAATACTAACCAGAGCTGACCATGGTGAGCTTCTGAGGTCTGACAAGTTCGGGCTAGCCTGGGCCATCCAGGTGAGAGCAAAAGACATGCTGAGGCGGTTTGCCATGGCCCGCCTCTGTGTTGTGACCCTGGACTTCCTTTGTGGTCTCCCATCCAAATACTAACCAGACCTGACCCTGCTTATCTTCAGAGATCTGACAAGATGGGGCTAGCCTGGCCTATCCAGGTCAGGGAACCTTCAGGCTCTACACCAAACTGCGTTTGAGTGGAAATTTAAAAGAGAGAGCCAACATGGTATAATTGTTAAGAACAGCGGACTCTCATCTGGAGAATGGGATTTGGTTCCCCATCCCTCCTCCACATGAAGTCTGCTGGGTGATCTCCTACAGCCGAGAAAAGGATAATCGTTTTTCTCTGAATAAAGGTAGGGAAAACATCTGGAATTGCCACAGCTTTTCAGAGCTTCACTCCCTGTCCTAAGAGGGGTGCTGTCGACACGCCCCCTCCTTTCATTTTGGTGTTCTTTGCAGATAAAGCGTCACGCGGAAAGGTTACGCAAGCTGTCCAACGCATCGCTTGTGTCCCTCGCTCGTGCCAGAAGAATCCACACTCTTCACCAAGGAAACTCGAGTTGTCATTTCATGCCTTTGAGAATCTGCTCCCAGAAATGACTGCTAAAATTTTCATAACAATGACAAAACACTCTGCGGAGCCAGCGCACTGGCGAGACCCGGACGGCTGCCTCGCGGCTGGACACAAAGAAGATTGGAGCACAATCCCCTCCTTTAAAGGCCTGTGTAATCTTGAAGCACTAATAACTGGGTAGAGATTTAATAACTAGGACATTGATAAGCCCAGCCGGACCTTACATAACAAAAAGGATGCAAAAGAGAGAGAGAGAGAGGGAGGGAGAGAGAGAGAGAGAGAGGGAGAGAGAGAAAGAAAGTGAATTCTTTTTCCTACTGCAGCATTACACAGCATAATCTGGGTTTAATGCCATTTAGCCCTGTAGCAGTTTAAGCTCTTGCACGATTGATTCTGCAGGTGCAGGGCAGGACAGCACAGCTCAACCAACCCTTGAGCACACTTAGGGGTAAGCAGTAATCAGTCAAGTTTACGACCATCCAAGATCAGAGAACAGAATCAAAATCACCAACAAACATTACCTTGATCACATTTGTTACATTGGTTGCATGACATAAATATACTGGGCTTCAAATACAAGCCTTGGTGTAAATTTGTTAAAACAAACCATATTCTTCCGTCTAATTAGACTCGCCCGGGTTTGATTCTGCACTCCTCCACATGAAACCAGCTGGGTGACCTTGGGTCAGTCACAACTCTCCCTGAGCTCTCTCATTCTAGCTCACCACCAATTGGTGCATAATGCTAAAAAGAGCTAGTACTTCAGGCAACCAGACAACCTTAGGATCTCCTGGCTATACCACATGCAACACCATACGATAAACCATTATGGCTGGCACCCTTCCTGAATCTCTGTCCCCTGAAGGATTTAACATCTCTAATCTCCCACACACACACACACACACTCATGAGGATACACAGACTGGATAATAGGAGGGATTCAAAAAATTTCGCCTCTTGATTTTTAACTACTGTAGTACATATTGTTTTGATAATGACACTATGGCTTTATTGTTTTTTGAAATTGTGCATCGCCTAGAGCCCCACATCTGTGGGGATTAGGCAATCGAAAAATGTAGCTAACTAACCAAATAAATAATTGAGTTGTGGATGGACACACCCACTCTATCCAACGGCCCTTAAAAGCAAGAACCTACCGTTGGGGGCGGGGTGTGTGGCCTTATGACACAATTCCGGTGATGTCAGGGGGGGTGGCCTCATGACACACTTCCGGTGATGTCAGGGGGTGTGGCATATGCTAATGAGTTATGCTAATGAGTTCCCCTAGCTCTTTTTCTACGAAACGACCCCTGGTTAAAACAAACCATATTCTTCCATCTAATTAGACTCGCCCGGGTTTGATTCTGCACTCCTCCACATGAAACCAGCTGGGTGACCTTGGGTCAGTCACAACTCTCCCTGAGCTCTCTCATTCTAGCTCACCACCAATTGGTGCATAATGCTAAAAAGAGCTAGTACTTCAGGCAACCAGACAACCTTAGGATCTCCTGGCTATACCACATGCAACACCATACGATAAACCAGCAATGGTTTGCATTATGGCTGGCACCCTTCCTGAATCTCTGTCCCCTGAAGGATTTAACATCTCTAATCTCCCACACACACACACACACACTCATGAGGATACACAGACTGGATAATAGGAGGGATTCAAAAAATTTCGCCTCTTGATTTTTAACTACTGTAGTACATATTTTTTTGATAATGACACTATGGCTTTATTGTTTTTTGAAATTGTGCATCGCCTAGAGCCCCACATCTGTGGGGATTAGGCGATCGAAAAATGTAGCTAACTAACCAAATAAATAATTTAGTTGTGGATGGACACACCCACTCTATCCAACGGCCCTTAAAAGCAAGAACCTTCAGTTGCTATAGACTGAGCCAAGGAGCACAAACCAATCAATGGACTTAAGCATGCTTAACTCTGTGCTGGATTGTTGCCATTGCCTATTACGTGAGGCAGCGTAATAGATCATTCTTTGTTTAAGGCTGGTGTCAATTTAGCTAATTTCAGTGTTCCAAATCCATGTTCATGGCCCTCCCGAGACACCCTCTGGGCCTACCCGCATCCCCCTTTTTTCCGAGCGCGGCTAAGGAGTGAAATTGACACTCATTTAGGACCCATTCAAAAGATGATGCAGTGTTAAAGCCATTTCGAAACGCATCCCAAAAGGCCCATGAAGCTTAAGTTACTCGGTCAGTAGTGTTTGATAAGAGAAGAACGGAAGAACGAACGCTACCCGGCTGTTCTCGCAAAGAAACACTTTTCTAGATTTTTCACCCTTTTTTTTTTGGGAAAAAGCAACAAGAGGGTTTCGAGCTCTCCAAAGCATACACTTCAACCCCCCACTGCAGCTCGGCCTCTTTACGCTGCACCAAGGGGGGGGGGGACACGCTGTCCTTCGGAGCCTGTGAAGAACAAATAGTAAAAGGGCAAGAGGTATTGCCATCGTCTTGACAGGAGAAAAGCCGAATCCATCTTGATTTGGCCTGACAGAACTGCCCAAGTGGAGAAATCTTATGACTTATAGTGAAGCTTTACAAGTCAGGAACAACAACAACAATCAGAGGGAAAAATGGATGTACTGGTCAGGAACGAGCACACCGTCTGTTGAAAGGATGCTATTTTTCATTGGACTACCCACCGTGAAGCTTTGGAGTTGATACGTTCCGATAAGGACTGAAGAACATGTTGCTGCTCTCGCCCTCTGCAACTTTGGCAGCGACCGTGTTCTGGGAAGGTGTCGTTGATGGCTCACTGGATGATGGGTAATTGGGACATTCTTGTTCATAGGCAGTGGCTGTTGCTGGGAGGAAACAGCAGAGGTCTAGGGGCTCTTAGGAGCTGCGGTGGCTCAAGTGGTTAAGACGCTGAACTGCAGGCTGTGGAAGGTCAGTAGTTCAGCAGTTCGAGACCCGAGTGTGCCGCATGATGGAGTGAGCTCCCATCTCTAGTTCCAGCTCCTGCCAACCTAGCAGTTCGAAAGCAAGACATTGCAAGTAGATAAATAGGGACCACTTTGGTGGGAAGGTAACAGCATTCCGTGCGCCTTGGTGTTTAGTCATGCCGGCCACATGACCACGGAAACGTCTTCGGACAGCGCTGGCTCTTCGGCTTTGAAACGGAGATGAGCACCGCAACCCTAGAGTCGGACTCGACTGGCTTTCGAGCAAGGGAACCTTTACCTTTTAGGGGCTCTTGCTGTGGGTGTTGTTGGGAAAATGGTTGGCCATGGGGGGGGCACTGGGGATAAACGGACTGGACCTTTGACCAGACCTAGCAGGGCATTCCTTGCATTCACAGCTCAGTTGGTAAAATATATGCTTCTAATTTTATTTATTGTTATGTATATTTACGTTATTTGTAGTCCACCTTTCTCATAAGGACTCAAGGTGGGTTATCAGCAACATGGGACATTCGGTAACCAATGCATTCAGATTCTAGAAGAGGGCAGAAAGCCCACAGCATGCAGGGGTGTGCCGGGGGCCTCCGCTCTTGTTATCAGGTTTGCTCTGCCAAATCTCGACGGTACAGCAGGATCAAAGTTAAGTTAAAAAGCGTGTGTTGTCTGCCACTATCCTTGAACCAGACTTTAATAGATTAGGTAAGGGGGGGGGAAATCTTTGCAAACATAATTTTGGAATTAGCTGCAGCAGGAGAGGGAGCGGCAAGTACCAGACTGAAGTGGGAGAGGAAGAGCGCAAAGACGACCCATGGAGTGAGTCAGCACTTTGGTCTGGGAAAGCTGCCATGTCAACTACAGCCCTGTAACTTTCCCCAAGCCCACTGATCTCTTCGACCCGATTAAAGCTACAGTTTGCCAGCCTAACATGCCCCCCATAGAGGGCCTTTCTAAGCTGAATGCTTTACCTCGGGAGGCAGTTTATACTTTAGTTGTAGAAGAGCTTTCGTTATAAAAGGAAGTCCTTCTTCACCCAAAGAGTGATTAACACTTGGAATTCACTGCCACAGGAAGTGGTGGCTGCTACAAGCATGGACGGCTTCAAGAGGGAATTAGATAGGCATATGGAGCAGAGGTCCATCAGTGGCTATTAGCCACAAGGTATAGATAGGGACTCTGGGGCAAGTGATGCTCTGTATTCTTGGTGCTTGGGGGGGGGGGTCAACAGTGGGAGGGCTTCTAGTTTCCTGGCCCCACTGGTGGACCTCCTGATGGCACCTGGTATTTCTGGCCACTGTGTGATACAGAGTGTTGGACTGGATGGGCCTTTGGCCTGATCCAACTCTTATGTTCTTATGTGTGCACACACACTTTTTCAAATGCATTGGAATGGCAGGTAAGGTTCAAATTTATAGACAGGGGCTGAATGGCAAATTAACATGATATGCAAAGTGAAAGCTAAATAACAATTTTGCTTTGTTCCACTAAGGTTCCTGCCACACGGCAGGAAAAAAACCGGGCAAAGTGCGGCTTTTAAAAGCCGCACCAAAATAGAGACGCCGCGGCGGGATCCCCTGAGCCGCAGTGCCGTTGCTCCCCGGCACAATCAGATGCCAGGGAGGAAGCGACAGTCGGGAGGGGGAGGCTGCCGAACTGCGCATGTCTGAGCATGCGCAGTTTGGCCAGGAGCCGGGGATGCACCAGTGGAAGGACGTGCCGGCAATCCCACGGCTGGCCTTGATGCGCCCTTTCTCGAAGAACCACTTAGGTAGGTGGTTTATTTTTGATGCGGGGTTTTGGGTGGAAGGGCCGGATTGGGAACGGGCGCACCACGCTTCCCAGATGTTGCTGTGGGATCGCGCCCATTTGCTGCGCCCCCGATCCGTCCCTCTCCCGGCCCAAAACCTCTCGTGTGACCGGGGCCTAAATAACCTTACCTGCCATTCCAATGTATCTGAAAAAGTGGGTGTGTAAACGAAAGCTCATACCTTGAATACACCTTTGTTCATCTTAATGGTGCCACTGGACTCTAAATTGGTTCTACTGCTTCAGTCCAACACGGCTGACCAAGTGGATCTTTATTTTAGTTGGTCGAAGAGCAGAGCTGTTAGAGCTTTATAACCTTCCTAGCATGATATGGTGGGCATGCTTGAAAAGTGGTAACAACCGGGGGCTGATATTAAAAGTCCGCAATGGAGAAAGCCTTTTCCTTACAGCAGTTCCTTGGGGAAGGAGGATGGGATAGTTGGGGGTTTCTCCCCCAGATGCAACGTTACAGGATTCCCTGCTTAGAGTCCTGGCAACCTGAAGAAGAAGAAGAAGAGATTGGATTTATACCCCGCCCTTCACTACCCAAAGGTGTCTCAGAGCAGCTTACAAACACCTTTCCCTCCCCCTCCCCCCAACAGACACCCTGTGAGGTAGGTGGGGCTGAGAGAGCTCTGACAGAAACTGCTCTTTTTCAAGAACAGCTGTGCCAGACCTTGTGACTGACCCAAGGTCACATCAGCAGGTGCAAGTGGAGGAGTGGGGAAAGAGCTTTAAATCCTTCTCAGCCAGAATCCAGTCACCATGTTTTGGCTGTTACAGAACAATGCCTTTCTGAAACTACGGTCACCATGAAATAAGGTTGCCTGGCCATACCTGGCAACCAACAGGGGCTTGAAGAATGTGGACATGGGGGCATACTGAGTCACATGCACCAAGACATCACTTTTGGGGAAATCTGGAAGGGGTGTTGGATGGCTCTAGGAATCACCAGAAATTCTTTGATAAAACCAGAGTTTCCAGTGATCAGAGCTACCTGATGCCACTTCTTGGGTTTCCCCCCAAAGTGATGACATGGTGCACACAACATCATTGTTCGCTCCCCCACCACCTCTCAGAGTGATGGCGAGCAATGGTGGGAGGCCTGGCAACCCTACCATTAGGGGTACCATTTGCTCACTTCTGGCAGGAGACTTCCAGGGGATTGCCACCTTTGCCTGCTGGTGCCCAGCTGGTCAGAGGGTGGAAACAGGCCTGCCAATCAGAGGGCAATTATTGCCCCCATGCAATGACACAGCCTCCAGTGAGACCCAGAAGTGACAGTGTCACACTCGAGATCTCAGCCCCAAACGTGTGTGAGTCCCCAAGTGCAATGCTGTCACTTCTGGGCTGCACCAGAAGGTGTCATCATACAGGCACAACAATGGTGCCTTCCTTGGTAAGTTCCCACCTTCCCTCATTTCCCAGTAGTTGACAAGCCATGCCTGCAAACCTTACTTAGCAGGAAATCTGCTGTGAAGCGACTGGACCCTTTCACACAATCACTGAAGGATGAGCAACACTAGGAATGGGCACAAACCCATTGATGAACTAAAGTTCATCACGGATTTTGGGCAATTTGTGGTTCACAAATCAAAGTTTTTAAACTGAAGAACTGCTGCGAAGTTTCACAAATTTCGATACCATTCGTGGCAGTTCACGAAGAGGAGAAGGCAGGGCTACCCATCTGGATTTCGGAATGCAACTCTGTAGAAAAGCAAACAGGTTTTGCTGTACTCCAAACCGAATGATAAACGTGCTGTCTTCAGAATCTGTCACAGACTACCTTCCCCAGCCTGTGAAATCCCAGAGATCTATAAATATATCCTTCCCCCCCTTTACTTTTCATTTTTGTATGTTGTCACGGAGGGCCTTTCCATTTCACCCACTTCTGCTGTTGACATTCCCAACTGGCTCGCTTTTTTAAAAAATGCAGTTTCTGCCAATCATCTGTGATATGCAAAAATATTAAAACAGCATAGAAATAATGTGCATGAATGTCATGTGGTGTAGGTGCGTGAGGACACAAAAAGTCTCACTGATTTGATCCAGACAATGGAGAAGAGAAATCAAAAAACGGGCTGTAGAATTCAGTAGCCTCCCTAACTTAAATCCTCTAATTTCCAGCTAAAGGGGCTATTTTATGTATGTTTCCCAGAGTCCTCCCAGATATTCAGTGGCAATCCCTGTGTGCTGTAAAGCCAAAAGAAGAGGGGGGAAATAATGACAAAATAAAAGAAGACAAAAGATGTATGGATCGAAGAGGCAGCATTTTTGGAATTAATCTCTTGGATACTCCGTATGTGTAATGTGTTTGCAATTATATTAACGCTTCTGTGGCTAACCCAGCTACCGAATAACAATAATACTTAGCATTTATATAGCATTTCCCTTAAGTACTCAAAGCACCTCACATTAGGGCTGTCAACTGACTAAGGAATTTTTGGTTGCACAACCACTCTATTTAAATAAATTTACATATCACCAGTTCTTTCGTCTAGGTGCTTTCCTGCGATATGGAAGAAATGAGATAAATACATTTTTTTTAAAAAAAGCTATCAATTGTTGCCATTATTTGCACATGCATGCACCATGCTTGACTTTTTGAGACAGTATTACTTAGCAATAGCCAAGGCTAGCCTGATCTCATCAGATCTCGGAAGCTAAGCAGGGTCAGATTTTTTGTGTGTTTTTGTATATTTGATTTTGTGTGTGTGTGCGTGTGCGCTTGTGTGCCAGGAAGTCACGTTGATTTCTGGCAACCCCTAGTGGGGTATGGATGTTTTTCAGAAAGGTGGCTCGATTACCTGCCTCTGTGTTCGAAGGCCTTGTATTCCTTGGAGGTCTCCCTTCCAATTAGTTACCAGCAGGGCTATTTTTGGGCAGGAACGCACAGGAACGGAGTTCCGGCTGGCCCCCAAGTTGACCACGCCCAGCAGGAACTCATTAGCACAATAGGCCACATCCAATAGCAGACCCCTCCCACTGTTGCTCCCACCAAGTACCAAGAATACAGAGCATCACTTGCCCCAGACCGAGAGTTCCTATCTATACCTTGTGGCTAATAGCCACTGATGGACCTCTGCTTCATATGTTTATCCAGTTCCCTCTTGAAGCTGTCCATGGATGAGTTTTGGGCAGGGCAGGGCAGGGCAGGGCCCTCAGTGGGATATAATGCCATAAAGTCCTCCCTCCAAAGTGTCCGTTTACTCCAGGGGATCTGACCTGTATCATAATTCTGGGGGACATCCAGGCCCCTCCTGGAGGTTGGCAACCCTAAGATGGATGGTTACCTTTCAGCTGATGGAGAGCTGCTGAGTAATATATCCCCCCCTTAATGTACAGTTGGCAAAAATTTGTGTCCGCTCCATCTGCTGACGCTTTAAGGTCGCGATGCACATTATCATCCTCGTTCCTGTTATCCAGCAAACGAACCTTGCCCTTAATTATTTTGCATCATACAGCAGGGCCCAGAATAATCTGACTTCAATCTCACTTAGGTTTCTTGAAGGGATAAAAGATGCTGTTGCCATATATATATTTTAAATGACATTATAGATTTTTCCCTTCATTTCTTTGCTGGAAAAGGAACAGCCAATAAAATAAGTGCAGGCCTGGGAATAATGGCTGCACTTTGATATTATTGACGGAGAGCCCCCGGTTCGTTTGCCGGATAACAGGAACGAGGATGATAATGTGCATCGCGACCTTAAAGCGTCAGCAGATGGAGCGGACACAAATTTTTGCCAACTGTACATTAAGGGGGGGATATATTACTCAGCAGCTCTCCATCAGCTGAAAGGTAACCATCCATCTTAGGGTTGCCAACCTCCAGGAGGGGCCTGGATGTCCCCCGGAATTATGACACAGGTCAGATCCCCTGGAGTAAATGGACACTTTGGAGGGAAGACTTTATGGCATTATATCCCACTGAGGACCCTTCCCTGCCCCAAACTCATCCATGGACAGCTTCAAGAGGGAACTGGATAAACATATGAAGCAGAGGTCCATCAGTGGCTATTAGCCACAAGGTATAGATAGGAACTCTCGGTCTGGGGCAAGTGATGCTCTGTATTCTTGGTACTTGGTGGGAGCAACAGTGGGAGGGGCTTCTAGTGTCTTGGCCCCACTGGTGGACCTCCCGATGGCACCTGGTATTTTTGGCCACTGTGTGAGTGTTGGCCTGGATGGGCCATTGGCCCGATCCAACAATAGCTTCTCTTATGTTCTTATGTTCGTATGATTATGGTGATGGCTAGCAATGATGCTGTTTGCTTGATTTCCATCTGCTCAACCTGCACATTGGCTAATCAGCAATTTATTACAAAGGCAAGTAAGCTGGTATGGACCAGTATTACAGGTGAGAGAGTAGCCAAAGTGGTATGTTTCTACATTTTGTCTTCCTCTTTGAACCCCAGAGGGAGAGACAGTATCTAATCTGTCTCTCGTCCCTGAGAAAGCTCCAGTTCTTTGTCTCAGAGAAAGGCAATTAGACCTGCCAAAGGATGCCCTGTAGACTGATGTGCCCCCCCATAGACTACCCTCTACCCCCCAAGAATCAAGAACTTGTCTGATAGCCTGGATTTTCGCTGTGATGGAGCCACTCGAGAAGGCTCATGAGCTTACTTCTCTAATGGAGTTCTGGCACAAAAAGGACAAAAACACCCACCCATTATTATTTTTTTTCCATCAGGCTTTTAAATTTAGTCTGATAAAACAAAATTGCTGCCGTTTTATGGTTGTTTGTCTGTGATTTATTTTCTGCTGAGTTAAAGGAATCGTACATCCATTTGGGAGCCTTGGGGGGAGGGAAAGACAACTAACACTGCCTGGAAAATACGCCGGAAATAGCACTGGAAAATGAATTATTGTGATTGTTATTATTTTGACTTGATCGTTCCCCGTTCTTTGTTTGCGGGTGGGTGTGGGATTTTTGATAGCTTCATAGCTGCTTTGAATACACTTTTAGGGCGCGCTTGTCCATTTCAAGCTTGTGCCACAATGATGACCCCCCCACACTGCTGTTTTTAAGGCCCTTGAAAAAAGATATAAAACTCTCAGTAATGTAATTGCTTCTTGAAACATTGAGGGTCATACTAGACATGATGGTGGGCAGCCATAAAGGTTTATGGATTGGTCTCCTCAGATATGCAGACGATACCACTCTAATGGCAGAAAGTGAAGAGGACCTCAAGAGCCTCTTGCTCAGGGTAAAAGAGGAGAGCGCAAAAGTGGGCTTGAAGCTCAACAAAGGCTCATGAGCTTACTTCTCTAATGGAGTTCTGGCACAAAAAGGACAAAAACACCCACCCATTATTATTATTATTTTCCCATCAGGCTTTTAAATTTAGTCTGATAAAACAAAATTGCTGCCGTTTTATGGTTGTTTGTCTGTGATTTATTTTCTGCTGAGTTAAAGGAATCGTACATCCATTTGGGAGCCTTGGGGGGGGGGAGGGAAAGACAACTAACACTGCCTGGAAAATACGCCGGAAATAGCACTGGAAAATGAATTATTGTGATTGTTATTATTTTGACTTGATAGTTCCCCGTTCTTTGTTTGCGGGTGGGTGTGGGATTTTTGATAGCTTCATATCTGCTTTGAGTGCACTTTTAGGGCGCGCTTGTACATTTCAAGCTTGTGCCTCAATGATGACCCCCTCCATTGCTGTTTTTAAGGCCCTTGAAAAAAAGATATAAAACTCTCAGTAACGTAATTGCTTCTTGAAGCATTGAGGGTCATACTAGACATGATGGTGGGCAGCCATAAAGGTTTATGGATCGGTCTCCTCTATTTCAAAATGAATGGGAGGGAAGTCTTGCTTTACACCAAGGTGAGAGCCAAATCTACCACTCCTCCCATGTTGACTCCTCCGCACTTTATGACTTCAGGTACTGCTTTTTCTCCCAGTCCAGTTAACTTCTAAAATCAGAGTCAGACTGGTAGAAAACTGCCCAGGGTCAGCTTGATGAAGCCATCACTCTCTTCCACACATGAACACATGTAAAGCTGTCTTATATTGAATCAGGCCCTTGGTCCAGCAAGGTCAATACTGTCTACTCAGATTGGCAGTTGATCTGCAGGGTCTTGGGGAGAGGTTTTTCACATTACTGCCTGCTCCTTTTTAACTGGAGATGCCAGGGATTGAACCTGAAACCTTCTGCGTGCAAACCTCAGGCTGTTCCACTGAACCAGAGCTCCTTCTAGTGTTGCCAACCTCCAGATGGCAAATCCAAAAAGCTGGGAAACCTAGCGTCACAAAGATCCAAAAAAGGCAAAAACTGCTAGAAAAAACACCATCAAAAATTGCCAAAATATATAAACTCTATTTAACAATTATAAAGTTGGTGATGCCACAACATCAAAATAAGTGCATACAAATAATATAAACAAGGCATAGAGTACAATGTTTCCTCCTTCAAAGATAAATAAAAGTCCAAGTAGTCCGTTCAACTCAGTAGGAGGAATCCATGTTTTCAAAACATTTTCAACAACAGCCTTTGCAAAAACGCCTGTTCCAGATACTTAAAGGAGACATTTCCATCAACTTCTTCAGTTTGCTGGGTAGTTGGAACCCAATTTCAACCATTTCTCCTGACAACATGGTTCATAGTATGAAGAGCAAATAGTAAGTCCTCTTACGATAGTTGAAAGAGGTCAAACACATCACAACTCTCTAAAGCACTGAGATATCACAATGAAAACTGCTATGTACATTTTGGATATCAATCACATTTTTCTCCCATCCTTCCTCCAAGAAAGCCGTATTCATGGCTCACCCTTTCCCCATTCTATTTTCACAACCACACTATAAGGTAGTGATAGCCAGAAGCACAGACAGCTTTAAAGGGGAATGAGACAGATTCATGGAAGATAGGCCTATCAGTGGCTACTAGCCATGATGACTAAAGAGAAGAAGAAGAAGAGAAGAAATTGGATTTATACCCCACCCTTCACTGGAGTCTCAGAGTGGCTTACAAGCTCCTTTCCCTTCCCCTCCCCACAACAGACACCCTGTGAGGTAGGTGGGGCTGAGAGAGCTCTGACAGAAACTGCTCTTTCCAAGAACAGCTCTGACAGGACTATGGCTTGCCTGAGGTCATCCAGCAGCTGCGAGTGGAGGAGTGGGGAATCAAACCTGGTTCTCCCAGATTAGAGTACGCGCACTTAACCACTACACCAAACTGGCCCTCCACATTCAAGCTCTGAATACCACTGCCAAGAGGCAACATCAGGGGAATGCCTCAGCCAGTAAGCCCCGTTGTTGGCCCACCATAGTAACTAGTTGGCCTCTTTCTGAGTAGGCTTGCCAGTCCCCAGTTTGGGGAGGGGGTTCCACTGGTTTTCAGGGCTTCTACCTGCTGCCAGCCAGCTGTCCAGTGGGGGAACCCCACCCCCAAATGGCCACATCCCCACATGACTTCCCCAATGGGATGACATCCCCTGGAAATGACATCGTCATGCTGGAGATGTTGGGCAGGGACATTCTGGTTTGAGAGCAAAGACAGTTTCACCATAGAGTTTTGCCCTCAAACCAGAGCATCCCCATGTGACATCCCCAGCATGACGGTATCACTTTGAGGTGATGTCATCACATTGGGGACATCCCGGAATGCCTCCCAAATCCCCCCGCTGGAGCAACGAGGGGACCTGGCAACCCTATGTCTGAGACCGGATGCTGGCTTAGATGGACCACTGGTCTGATCCAGCAGGGCTGTTCTTATGTAGAGTGACTGGTTCAAAGTTATGTAATCTAAACGGGCATTTGAATCCAAGTTTCCCTAGGCCATCAATATAACTTGACCAGTTCTCTCTCTATATAGAATCATAGAATCACAGAGTTGGCAGTGGTCATACAGGCCATCCAGTCTGACCCCCTGCTCAATGCAGGATCAGCCTAGAGCCTCCCTGAGAAGGGTTTGTCCAGCCGCTGCTTGAAGTCTGCCATTGAAGGGGAGCTCACCACCTCCCTAGGAAGCTGATTCCACTGCTGCACAACTCTTACTGTCAAAACGTTCCCCCTAATATCCAGCCAGTACCTTCCTGCCCTTAATTTAAACCCATGATCGCGAGTCCTCTTTTCTGCTGCCCACAGGAACAGCTCCCTGCCCTCCTCTAAGGGACAGCCCTTCGGAGACTTCAAGAGAGCAATCATGTCCTCCCCTCAACCTCCTCTTCTTCAGACTGAACATTCCCAAGACCCTCAGCCTTTCCTCACAGGGCTTAAATTATCCATTTAAAATTCGAGCAGCAGCAGCTGGACTCCACCATGCCAGTTTTCAAAAATCTGGGCACAGGGTTCCCAGGTCCATCCTGGGCACCGGAGCAGGATGAGGGGGTAGGGTTGCCAGATCGAGGCTTGGGAAACTCCTGGAGATTTGTGGATGGATCCTGGGGGTGGGCAGGGACCTCAGTGGGGCACAATACCATAGAGTCAACCCTCCAAAGCATGCATTTTCACCAGGGGAACTGATCTCTGCAGTCTGGAGATGAGCTGTAATTCCAGGGGGTCCCCAGGTCCCACCTGGAGGCTGGCATTCCTAGTAGGAGAGATGGGAACAATACCCGATATATCCTAGTACAATGTCCGTAGTGACGTCTCCCCGATGCTTCGGTAAACATCGCTCATCCCTTTCAGACAGGGCGAGTGGCCCACTCATTGTCATCGCCTGAGATTTAATCTGGGCCCTGCCATTTCAGAGAGCGATGGAGGGGGGGGGCAGACAGAGCCAACCCCGCCTTTCTCCTGAAGGCCGCTGCTGTGACAGCTACTGAGTCAAAGACAAGACTGGGGCTACAAGCTTTCAAGCTTTGCAGCGGATCAGTAGGCCTAATCCTAAAAAGATCTCTGTGTCGCTTTCAAAGACTGTAGTGGCACTATTCCTTCTCCCTAGCTGAGCCCAAACAGATGATCACCAGAAACCAAGATTGTCATTCTTTTGATCTGTTAAAAAACACCTTCACTATTCTGCATGCTAATTTAACAAGCCACCCTCTATATATGCAACTAGGATCTGTTAATTCGGTTTCATTGTCTGACGAAGTGTGCACATGCATACGACCTCACACCTTGAATAAAACTTTGTTGGTCTTAAAGGTGTCACTGGACCCTATTTATTTAAAGCTGTTTTACTGCCTCAAATAAGGGTGGTGGTGCTGGATCAGGGAAGGGCTGTGTCTCAGCTTGGCATGCAGAAGGTTCCAGGTTTAAAGCCCAGCATCTTCCGCTAAAAGGACCAGGCAGGAGGTGATGGGAAAGACCTCAGTCCAAGACCCTGGAGAGCCGCCGCCAGTCTGAGTAGACAAGACTGACCTTGATGGATCAAGGGTCTGATTCGGTACAAGGCAGCTTTATGTGTTTTCAGCTGAACAGAAACCATGTGCTAGAAGGAAAATTGACAATGCAATCCTAGGCAGAGTTACTCCAGTCCTAGTCTGCTGATTTCAACTGGCTACAGAGTTGCCAACTCCTGGATAAATTCCTGGAGATCTGGGGAGGGGGTTGCTTGCCTAAGAGCCCTGGATGGGCAGATTCTGGCCCCCGGGCCTTCTGTTTGACAACCCTGGGCTAAACAGTTCACCTATGATCATTTCCCACTTCAGAATTGGCCTTTCCACACTGATTCTTCACTTGTTGGTAGGGTGAGATAGGCGATCCTGTATCTTCCCTTACAGATGAAAGTAGAAGGAGAAAAAAACCCCACCCTAGTTTGATGAGAGTTCTTTTGTACTGATACTGCAAGGGCCCAAGGCTCAGTGACAGAGCATTTGGCTTGAATGCAGAACATCACAGGGTCAATCCCTGTCATCTCCACTTAAAGGGGATCAGGTAGAAGGTGATGTTAAAGGAGAGCCTGGAGAGATACTGGGGGGAGATGGCTCAGTGGTAGAACATATGCTTGGCACGCAGAAGGTCCCAGGTTCAATCCCCAGGGTCTCCAGTTGAAAGTAGGTGATGGGAAAGACCTCTACCCGAGACCCTGGAGAGCTGCTGCCAGTCTGAGTAGACAGCACTGACCTTGATGGACCAAGGACTTGATTCAGGATAAGTCAGCTTTGTGTGTTCATCATGACTACCAGCTAGAGGAGATGAGGCTGACCTTGATAAGACCAGCGGTCTGACTCAGGAGAAGGCTGTGTCATGGGTATGGAGGTAAAATGATCAAGAAGAGAAGAGGAGATTGGATTTAAACCTCACCCTTCACTACCCAAAAGAGTCTCAGAGCGACTTACCAACTCCTTTCCCTTCCCCTCCCCACAACAGACACCCTGTGAGGTAGGTGGGGCTGAGAGAACTCTGACAGAAACTGCTCTTTTTCAAGAACAGCTGTGCCAGAACTATGGCTTGCCCAAGGTCATCCAGCAGGTGCAAGTGGAGGAGTGGGGAGTCAAACCTGGTCCTCCCAGTTTAGAGTCCGCACACTTAACCACTACACCAAACTGGCTTCATCACAGAAAATAGGATCTTTTTGGCATCAGTTCGGCAATCGATCACTCTGATGTATGAACTGCATGCAAAAAAGAATTATTGTGTAGAAGGGGGAAACTATGAAAATTGATGTTTGCCTCTATGCTGCATACGCTGCCCAAACCAGTCCCTGAATCGATAGTTGTGCCTGCAATTAGTGCTGTTATCAGAGTCATCATCTCACAGAGAAACCCAGTAAACGAAGGCCGGTGACCTGACATTAACACCTCGATAAAATTGACAAAAAAACGATGACAGAGCAGAGGCGGCTCAACAGCACAGCCCCAGGACGATCCCGGATCCTTTTGTTTTGTATGGATTATCGACCTGCAACCGGCTGCTTTGATTGTCTTCCAGGGTTATCAACAGATAGTGACAGCCCTGATTTTAAAAATCCTAAAGAAACAGTTAAAGTTAAAACCCTTGCCTCACCCCCCAAAACAATGGCAGAACCACCCTGCTTTGTTGAGAAGTGGAGAATCTATAGACAGCCAATTCACATGCTACAAAGTCCTCCTGCCTGCCACTAGGGCTTAGAATTGGATGTGCATAATGCTAAAAGAGCTAGCACCTCTGGCTGCCAGACAATCTTAGAATCTCCTTGCTATTCTACACACAATGCCATATGATAATTATTACTGACTGTATTGACTTACAATCTATAATCCTCCATGAGACTCAGTGAGAACGTCAGGGTATAAATACCCTACCATTAATTTTTTATCCTTACAACATCCCTGTGAGGCAAGATAGACAGAGAGATTGTGACTGGCCTGAGGACACCCAGTGAGCTTCATGACCAAGTGGGGACTTGGACCCAGGCTCTAGTCTCTAAACCACTATACTGCACTGGCTCACTTTAGAAAAGGGGGCTTTGTTCTCTGGGCTGCGACCACACGCACAAAATAATCCACGTTCAATCCACTTTCTATGCACTCTCCAACTAGATTTTACTGTGCGAATCGGCAAAATAAATAAAAAAATTCGAAAGTGCATTGAAAGTGGATTGAAAGTGAATTGTTTTGTGTGTGTGATTGCAGCCCTGGAGGCCTTTTTCAAGATGGTTTTCCCATTGTCAGTTCTGTCTGCTGGCCTTTGAATTTTGTACAGTTTTTTGGTCCTTTCTGCACTTGGACCTCATCCCTGGTTTTATCACAGTTCCACTCGTGGCACAATGCCTTGCATTTATCCCCAGTTATAACAGCATCCATTTATCCCGGGACAAATGTGGGGTGAAACTGGGGTGACCTCAGTGTAATGTGGAAAGAAAAAATACTATGAGATCATTACAGGGTTGAACTTGAGTGTAGCGTAGTGTAGAATGCAAGTTTGGGATACAAAAACAACATATTGCTGTGGAAGCAATATGGAAGCAATATGCTGTGGAAGCATACTTAATGATATAATCCAAATTTTAATGATTTTGTTTCAATAGATGAGCTTCGTCACGAGACCGAGGTCCCAACAAGACAAGAGCAAGGACGAACTTTCTCGAGTTGACTGTCCGTTTCGACCTTCGTCTTTGTCAAACGTCAGTTTGTGGTGTTTTTCTTTCAATTCAAGCTTTCCAACAATAAGTGCATAAGTTCAAAGATGGCTATTCGTAGCTCCTACATTTGTAGCTCCTAAATTCACCAAATTATTATCCGGAAATAATTTGGTGAATGTAGGAGCTACGAATAGCCATCTTTGAACTTATGCACTTATTGTTGGAAAGCTTGAATTGAAAGAAAAACACCACAAACTGACGTTTGACAAAGACGAAGGTCGAAACGGACAGTCAACTCGAGAAAGTTCGTCCTTGCTCTTGTCTTGTTGGGACCTCGGTCTCGTGACGAAGCTCATCTATTGAAACAAAATCATTAAAATTTGGATTATATCATTAAGTATATGAACTTGCACAGCAATATGTTGTTTTTGTATGCTATTTAAATTGCTGGGTAAAAAAAAACCTTAAAAAAGGCATAGACTAAGAGTCTCCTCAAAAGACAGAATCAGGAAACTGATTTATCAGGGAGAAACGACAGAAAATCATGACGATTCTAATAAGCAGTGGCCCTCAAACATATCCCCTGTGCAGTCACAGATTGCAACAGAATCAATATGAAGCCGGAATCATCTCACTGTAATAATTCCCCATTTAACTGGGATCGGAATCAGTCCCGCTAAGCCAGAGTCGAAGTTGGGTGGTATCAATTTAATCAGAGTGCCTTTACAATGTTTGTCATCATCCTTAGGCACTTAATTATAAATCAGACAAGCATCAAGGGACAAAGCGAGAAAAGGAAATGGAAAACTCACGAGAAGTGGCGCTACACAATATTTGCTAAACAAGGGTAAACTTCATTTGATTTCCTTTCGGCACAGAAACACGTCACATTCTTTTCCCCCTCGACAAAGGAATGAGCAATTAAAAAGGAACAAGTTCTGCCACGGCGCATTGAATAGAGCCACTTCAAGCACTAGACCTTAAACAGATGCTTCTTTTGGCAACACAAACATAATGGGGGGACCGCGGCTTCTTTTGGTGGCTATTGTCAAGCTGAAACTCCTCGGGGACAGCTTTTAAAAGACAGGGGGGGAAAGAGAGTATGGGTTCATGTGGAGACCATGTGCCTGCCATTGTGTCTTCACAACTGTGCAGCGAAGGCCTTGGCGTGGAGCTAAGAGTGTGCACCTGGACCCCGGCCGTCTTTCGCTTGTGAAGAACTGGGGGGGGCAGCATTGGTGGCCAAACGATTTGGTGGCAGATGTCTATTCCCGAGAAGGGAGGCCCCTGCAGCTTGGCGCAACTACACAGAGACTGTTAAGTCCCCCCGCGGAAGATAGCGTCGCCTTCCCTGCAGACAACTGAGAAGCCGGGTAATTTATTTTACCCACTGCTGTGGCTCAGAGGCCCCCCTGCCTGTGGGGCGCAAATCACAAAAGCGCACCGAGTAATCGGCAGGGATTTAACATGTAGCTTTCCTGAAATTAAGAAGAAAAAAACACAAGCCTTTGTGCTAGCAGGTCAAGAGATGTTTCTTCTCATGGCCCGGTTTTAAAAGCGGGGGGGGGGGGGATTCCTTGAATGAGAGACCCCCAGCGTCAGCCGCTCTCTTAAAGCCTGAGAAACTGAAGTACCTTGTTGACATAAATATTAAGCGTCGAACAAAAGTGACAGGCCAGATCTGACAGACCAAAACCGAAACACTTCAAAGTCGATTAGATTTCAGTAAAAGGGACAAGCATATTTCATTGGGACCGCTGGAAAGAGACCAGCATACTGTTTCACTGGGAAACAATGCAAGGCAACGTCCATAGTTATAGTCAGGTAAATGAGTTCTTCTTGATAGGGATGCCAGTCCCCACCCTCCAACACATCCATTTTCTCCAGGGAAGTTGATCTCTGTAATCTGGAGATGAGCTGTGATTCCGGGAGGTCCCCAGGTCCCACCTGGAGACTGGCATCCCTACCAGGGTGCCTAGGATTCCCATTAATCTCAAGTAGTCTCAAGACTACTTCTTCACCCAAAGAGCGATTAACACACGGAATTCACTGCCACAGAAGGTGGTGGTGGCTACAGGCATGGACAGCTTCAAGAGGGAACTGGATAAACATATGGAGCAGAGGTCCATCAGTGGCTATTAGCCACAAGGTATAGATAGGAACTCTCAGTCTGGGGCAAGTGATGCTCTGTGTTCTTGGTGCTTGGGGAGGGGGTCAACAGTGGGAGGGCTTCTAGTGTCCTGGCCCCACTGGTGGACCTCCTGATGGCACCTGGTATTTTTGGCCACTGTGTGACACAGAGTGTTGGACCAGATGGGCCATTGGCCTGAACCAACATTTGACTTCTCTTATGTTATCTTATGTTCTTAAGACATCTGCTCTCCTGTTCCCTTTGCACACCTTCAGCCTTTCCTTGGACCTGAAGAGTGGATGTCTGACTTTGATTAGAGTTTTGTATTGTGTGGCCCGATGGAATGATTAAAAACGACGGCAACACAAGGAGAGTGTTCAGAAACTGCAGACGTAATTAGAGGCAGCAAGGGGCTGATTGCTGAAGCACGTGCTTAAATCCGAGCGCATAAGACTCCCCGTTGATTGCGAGGAAAGAAAGAGAAGATCGGCCGGCTGGCACGGCTTCTCCCGTGCTCCTCGGCAAAGGATGGCCTCCCAAATGGCTCCCCACTATATAGTCTCCAGTGCCAGTATGAGTTGTGTGTGTGTGTGTGTGTGTGTGTGTGTCTAGGCAGTAGGGTTGCCAACATCCAGGTGGGACCTGGAGACCTCCTGCAATTACAACTGATCTGCGGGCTACATAAATTAGCTCCCCTTCCTAAAATGGCTACGTTTGGAGGGTAGGCTCTACGGCATTACATCCTGCTGAGGTCCTTCCCTTCCCCAAACCCTGCCCTCTCCAGGGTTGACTCCCAAATCTCCAGGACTTTCCCATCCCAGAGCTGGCAACCAAGGCTCCCTCTAAGCTGTGGAGTCCTGTGAGCAAAAATTCTACTATGTGAGCTACTGGCATTAAAGTTGGGAGCGAGCGATTGGGCTGCTGCCTACATTAGTTTGCTCGGGAGCCCTCCGTCCTGAGCGAAGACAGAAACGTGTGAGCCAGAGGCTAAAAAACTGTGAGCTATCTCACACTACCTCATCTTAGAGGGAACACTGCTGGCAACCCTATGAGTCACAGATAATAATCGTCATTTGGGGCATTGTGCCCCCTCTGCTTTAGGCTGCAATCCTATGAACTTTTCCTGGGACATAAATGGCTATTTCTGAGTGGGCCGGACTGTAAGAGACTGAGCTGTGCACTCGGAGACCCTTAGTTCAAATCCCGCTTTGGCCCAGAAGACACTGCATGGGTGGCCTTAGGCAAACAATTCTCAGGCCTCCCCATTTGCGGGAAGATGACGATTCTTCCTTTTATCCAGCCAGTTCTACCAGTAGTGCTACAGAAGAAGAGCAGCAGGTCAATTTGTTCAGTGGCTTTGGGACAGGGTCGCCTTTTGCCCGGTGGGAGTGGGGGGTTCCCCAATTTTGTGGGCTCCTACCCACCACTGCGGTGGCTCAAGTGGTTAAGACACTGAACTGCAGGCTGTGGAAGGTCAGTAGTTCAGCAGTTCGAGACCCGAGTGTGCCACATGACGGAGTGAGCTCCCGTCTCTAGTTCCAGCTCCTGCCAACCTAGCAGTTCGAAAGCAAGAAATTGCAAGTAGATAAATAGGGACCACTTCGGTGGGAAGGTAACAGCGTTCCGTGCGCCTTGGTGTGTAGTCATGCCGGCCACATGACCACGGAAATGTCTTCGGACAGCGCTGGCTCTTCGGCTTTGAAACGGAGATGAGCACCGCAACCCTAGAGTCGGATTCGACTGGCTTTTGAGCAAGGGAACCTTTACCTTTATTTACCCACCACTGGCCAGTTGGCCAGCAGGAGTGAATCCCCCCCCCCACGTACAGTGACATTGTGCGTAACATGCCTGTGTCACCCTGAACTGATGCCGTCATGCTGGTGATGTCAGGGATGACGCTCTGGATTTTGGGCAAAACTCTACAGTTACCATAGTAAAAGTAAAGGTAAAGGTGTGGCCTATTATGCTAATGAGTTCCTGCTGGGCTTTTTCTACAAAAAAAGCCACATCCTGGTTTAGTACCCAACAAGAAGTCCTAGCTGTGCCTGTTTCAGACTAAATGGAGACCACACATATTAGGAGGCTGTGGTTACCATATGCTCCTTTAGGCACCGTTAGTAGTGGTGGAAAGGGCTGGCAAGTCACAGCTGACTCATGGCGACCCCTCATGGGGTTTTCAAGGCAAGAAATCGTCAGAGGTGGTTCACCATTGCTGCTCTCTGCAAAGCAACCCTGGAAGTCCTCCGTGGTCTCCCATCCAAGTACCAACCAGGACTGACCCTGCTTCTGAGATCTGACAAGACTGGCCAAGCTTGTGCCATCCAGGTCAGGATGGAGTGATCCAGGCGCAGTTGGATTCCCCCGAACACAACATCTGAAAAGATCTATCTCCACAGACAAATCTTAAAGACCAGAAAATGACTCTCTGAGGCCTTGCGGCTGAGGCTAAACTCCCCCTATCCCCCCCAGCACGAGCCCATCTTATTTCCACTGCCAAATCTGCCCGCCTCCTTCCCAGCATGCCATTCCCAAGATCAGAGATTCACAGGGAACAGCAGGGAATACCAGAGGGGGGACGGCTCCCGGGAGACTAGCCCAGGGGCAGGAAGAGACAAAGAGGGGAGATGTCTTTGTTGCGGATAGAACTTTCAAAGGAAGCCCCGGGGAAACTGAAGCCGTGGAGGGGGGAGAGAAGAGCTCGAAGAGCTGACTGCCAACCAGCAAGAAAAGAACTGAAGGAGGAACACTCGGCTGGCAGGGTGAATTCAGACTGGGAAGACAGCCAGGAATCCCCCCAGCAAAAAAACCGAAAGCTCACGGGAGCCAAAAGACCTGCCAGTGGCCAAGGAGAGAGGGCAAAGTAGTATAAATAATTTTCAGAACTTAATCCCGGGGAGTTCCAGTCACCCTAGGACTTTCTTGTCGTCGTTTCCTCCCTCAGCCAGGTGAGACCTGCCACTGGGGTTGCCAGCCTCCAGGTGGGGCCTGGAAACCTCCAGGAATCGCAACTGATCTGTAGACTACAGAGATCAGGCCACCTGGAGGATATGACTACTTTGGAGAGGAGACTGTGGCAGTGTTTTCCAACCTGTGGGTAAAGACCCCAAAGTGGGTCTGAAAGTGAGTCACACACCAACCTTCCCTAATCAGGGTGTGCATTTGGGCCATTCGGGTGTGCATTCGAGCCAGTTTGGTGTAGTGGTTAGGAACGCAGACTCTAATCTGGGAGAACCGGGTTTGATTCCCCACTCCTCCACATGCAGCTGCTGGTGTGACTTTGGGTCAGTCATAAGTACTGTCCTGATGGACATGGCCACATTTTGACCCGCATTACTTGCACCTGCTGGATGACCTTGGGCAAGCCACAGTTCTGCCAGAGCTGTTCTCTCAAGGGCAGTTCCGGAAAGAGCTCTCTCAGCCCCACCTACTACCTCACAGGGTGTCTGTTGTGGGGAGGGGAAAGGAAAGGAGTTTATAAGTCACTCTGAGACTCCCTTGGGTAGTGAAGGGCATGGGATATACATCCAATCTCCTCCTCCTCTTCTTCTTCTATGCCAAGCAAAAAAAACCCCCCCAAAATACCTTATCGGTATTTTCTAGATATTTTTTCAACCAAATACAAAGCTTGTTATCATCTAAAGCTATCTGAAATGGCCGAGCCTGAAACATGCCAAAAATATTTGGGATTTTTCCGAGCTGACAGATAGCTGGTGTTAAAGGCATTGCTTTCCCTTCAAACACCTTCAAGATGAACTCGCTGCTTCAGAGTTTACTCGCAGCAGGGCTTGCAAAAGGCATTTTAAGGGACTGTGTTCCCTTTAAATGCCTTTTGCAAGCTGTGCTGCAAGTGAACTCTGAAGTGGCTAGTTCATCTTGAAGGTGTTTAAAGGAAAAGTAATCCCTTTAAACACCTTCTCCAAGCAGCAAAGTATAACGGTCTCCCTAGGTTATAATGGAGCTGAAAAATTCAGCAATCCCGAATATTTACTCAATCCAAATATCATACTGATATTGGGATTTGGGAATATTGGGAAACACCAATGTTTTCTGTTCAGTATACCCAAACCTGAAAAATGTCATTTTAAAGAAAATTTATACACCCCTCCTCCCTAATGGCTGCCCCTGCCAGCCAGTTTGGTGTAATGGTTAAGTGCGCGGACTCTAATCTGGGAGAACCGGGTTTGATTCCCCACTCCTCCACTTGCACCTGCTGGATGACCTTGGGCAAGCCATAATTCTGGCACAGCTGTTCTTGAAAAAGAGCAGTCTCTGTCAGAGCTCTCTCAGCCCCACCTACCTCACAGGGTGTCTGTTGTGGGGAGGGGAAGGGAAAGGAGTTTGTCAGCCGCTCTGAGACTCCTTTGGGTAGTGAAGGGCGGGGTATAAATCCAATCTCTTCTTCTTCTTCTTCTTCTTTCCATTGCTCTCTTTTGTATTTTTGAAAACCAGGATCTGACACTGGAAAGAGTATCTTCCATGTTATACAGCAGTCGGTATCTTTTCTTCACTGCATATGCATGTTGATCAAGTGAAAGCTGTCCTGATGGACATGGCCGCATTTTGACCCGCTTCCCCCCACCCCGATTTCCTCCATATCTTCTGGATCCTCAAAAAACAGGATTGAGAAGACGCGGGGGAAATCGGGGGGAGATGCAGGTCATATTGTGGCTGCGCAGCCAATAGTGTGAAATTGACCAATACAACAGGGGGGGGGAACAAAAGAGCAATGGTGGCACAGCTGCTTGTGGGGAATCGGTCTGAGTGTCTCAGAATTTTTGGTGGAGCTAGGGGGAGTAACGGAGAAGGACAGGATGGTCAAAAACGGGAATGTAACCTCCATGTGTAAAGGCTGTGTATGAGTTATGCCACTTGCTTGGGGTTATACTGAGTGCCGCTGCACCCTTTGTGTGACATTTGTTGGTTTCTCAAAAAACATCTGGTTAGCTGCTGTAGAAAATTAAATG
>NW_015161991.1:466152-467133 GCF_001447785.1 Gekko japonicus | reverse complement strand
GCTCAGGAAGGAGGGCTCCAGAGCAAACTAATGTATGCAGTAGCCAAATGCTCGCTCACAACTTTAACGCCAGTAGCTCACAAAGTAGAATTTTTTGCTCACAAGACTCCACAGCTTAGAGGGAGCATTGACAGCGAGTGATTAAAATATGGGATTCACTGGCAGAGGGTGTAGTGATGGCCACTGGAATGAACAGACTTAAAGAGGGATTGGATTGATTCGTGGAGGACAGGTCTATCAGTGGCTATTAGCTATGGTGACTGAGAGGAACCTCCACATTCAGAGGAACGAAACCTCTGAATCCCAGTGCCAGGGGGCACCATCATAGGAAGGCCTTGGCCTGGATGGCCCAGACTAGCTCAGAGCTGGCTGGCTACCCTACCTGGATGGCCCAAGCTAGCCTGATCTCATCAGATCTCAGAAGCTAAGCAGGGTCAGCTCTGGTTAGCATTTGGATGGGAGACCACCAAGGAAGCCCAGGGTCGCAACACACAGGCTGGCAATGGCAAGCCACCTCTGTTTGCCTCTTGTCTTGAAGACCCTATGGGGTCACTATAAGTCGGCTGTGACTTGGGGTCATTATAAGTTGGCTGTAACTTGAAGGCACTTTCCACCACCACCAAGTGCAAAATGGCATGGAACCACACGTTACACACTGCCCTGAGTAAGTCAACTACCTCATAGCCAAAGCCTACAGATGTTTGGCTTTCTATGCAGACGGAGCTGCCATGGCACATGTGGGTTTCTACCCCGCAATGCATTCTGGGAGGAGACAGCAAGCCACGAAGGATCACGGCTCTCCCTTTGCAAGTTTCTGCACTTCAATGGCAAATGGAGACTTGCTGACATTTTGAGAACTAAAATTAGTGGGCTCCTTTGATGGCAGATATTCAAATGCGTCACCTCCAGCTATTTCAGAGGGATCGTCTGACTCCAGACGGAACCTCTGAAGGTGGCAGGAAGGTGAACGAAAACCATCCT